>NC_054534.1:48841287-49141287 GCF_017654505.1 Polyodon spathula
GCAGATTGGCTAGATTGCACGTAATCCTGACCGTGTTTATAATTTATGTTTAGCCAGGGCTTGTTCACGGAACTTAGATCCGAAGCAAACAAACAATTGCTCAGATTGCCGCCAACTCTGGGTCAACATAATACGGCAGTGCCCTAACTGGACAGAGTGTATGGAGCGTTCTCTCTCTGTCAGACTGGAAATGAGGTGGATGGAAGGCGTCCAATTTCACTGACTGGTTAATATGGAAACCAGAAATGCTTTTAGAGAGAAAAGCAGGATTGGTGCAGAGAGTAACCTTAGTTCTGGCCTCCGCAAAAAACAAACAGGCTTTTGCAGTTGAAAATGCATTTCACGGGCTCCCAAGTGGTGCATCTGGTAAAGGCGCTCTGTGTGGAGTGCAGGATGTATCCTATAGCCTGGACATCGTCAGTTCAAGTCCAGGCTATTCCACTGCCGAAAGTGGACGGGAGCTCCCAGGGGGCAGCACACAGTTGGCCGAGCGCCACCCAGGGGGTGAAGGGCTTAGGTCGGCCAGGGTGTCCTCGAGTCACTGCGCACCAGCGACCCCTGTGGTCTGGCCGGGCACCTGCAGGCTTGCCTGTAAGCTGCCTTGTCCTCCGATGCTGTACCTCTCAGGTGACAATGTGTGTTCGTCTTCGCCGCTCCCGAGTCAGAGCGGGGGTGGTAGCGGTGAGCTGAGCCTAAAAATAATTGGCTATTCCAAATTGGGAAGAAAACGATAAAAACAATTGCTGACTACTAAATTAAAAAAAAAAAAAAGGAAAAGAAAATGCATTTCACCTACCCGCTTGACAGAGGTAATAGCAAGCAGGAGAGCAGTCTTGAAAGACAGGAATTTCAGCTCTGCTGCATGTAGGGACTCGAATGGCAGTCTTGTAAATGTGTCCCGCACTACATTGAGGCGCCAATGAGGACCAAGGTCTCTCCTAGGGGGTCTTAACCTCCGAGCACCCTTCCAAACTGTCCTGTCAGGAAGTGTGCTCCTGGGGACACAGAGTCAATTTTAACATGGCAAGCCGATATAGCTACTAGGTAGACCTTAAGTGTGGAGGGAGAATTCCCTTCATCAAAACGTCCTGCAAAAATTGCAGTATATCTGCCATGGGGCAAGTCGTGGGGTCCAGTCCACGCAACTGACACCTCGTCTGAAAGATAACCCATTTGTAGCCTTACCTGTAGCACATAGACGGTACTCTGACATTTTGAAGAATCTCAATGACTTTGTCAAATAACCCGAGTGTCTTCACTCAGAGGCTAGACCCAAAGCTGCACCTGGCTCAGCAGGTCGCGACGAGCTGGCATCTCCCACTGTTGACTGTATAGGAGCTGTGCCAGTGCCGAGAACCAGGTCCTCCAGGGCCACTTTGGGGTTACAAAGAGCACCCGAGCCCGGTCTTGCCTAAACTTCTTCACAAAGATTTCCAATAGCTGTCCTGTGCATTTACGATAATATGCTGTACCATACTTCACTGCTTCAGTATGCTTCAAGTTTGTAATGCCTTTTTCTATGGTAAATGTTTATAAGAGCTTTCTAACTGTTATTGTGATTAGGGTTCAGTAAATAATTCATTGCAGACGAAATGTGATTGTAGTCATTATGCATGCACGTTTGTTTTAAATCCACAATAACAATGAGCTAATTGATTGTCATACAATACGTGTAATACATATATTAACAAAAATAATTAATACGCTTTCAATATTGATATATAGACTATATTACTTAAAAAAATAGACATAATTCCACTCACACAAATTCCTGTTCAATTTTTATATAGTTTATAGTCATGCACGTTAAATGCATGACTAGTCACTCATACAAAATAAAGCATTTCATATTTGTACAACAAAAAATAATATACAGTTCCCGGTGATTAGAAATTTAATTTCACATTACCACCCTTTGTAAACAGGGTAGTAAGGTAACGTTAACCACTAATGATTTCCATCACATGAGAGTAGATATTAAAACTTCATGCTGATTTGAACTCGGCTCTCGCCAAGATAAGCACCAAATAAGACGTAGCTTTACAGTAAACTAATGTGATCCATCTGCATCTCCATCCATTTGCGTTTCCTTCCATCTGATAATGTAGCTCTCCTTCTGCCTGGTGTTGATGGCTGAAGTGTAATACTGGCTCCAAGGATTAGTTTATTTTGCCTCCCCAGCGCATCAGCACACACAACTGCTGCAATGCTGGCTCCGGGGATCAACCACAGCGCGGTCTCCCCTGCGCATCAGCATGACAACCGTCTGGATTGAGCTAAGTAGGGTGAATCTCTGGGGTCTTCAAGTGGGCACCTCCCATCCTCTGTGTTTCTTGGAATGTTGAATTTTGTGTGTAATGTTTTGATGGAACTGGTGGCAATTTATTGGTCATGTTACGCTTGTCTTCCATTGCTAAACCAAACATCGCAGCACCTGGTCATGGCGCCAAGTAAACCGTCCTTGGCCAAGACCCACCTTATGTCCTGTTAAAATGTGCCTTAACCCTTTGCAGTCCTTTTATTCTGCGGCTGTTAGGCTGCTCCAGTCCAATTAATTTTTGTGAACAAAATAACATTTCAGACCACGTGCTGTTCAAATTGAAATAAAGTTACTTTATTTTCTTAAAACAAGTAACAAAGCAGTGCAAGTCCAAA
This sequence comes from Polyodon spathula, assembly GCF_017654505.1. Taxonomy (NCBI): domain Eukaryota; kingdom Metazoa; phylum Chordata; class Actinopteri; order Acipenseriformes; family Polyodontidae; genus Polyodon; species Polyodon spathula. The sequence continues at coordinate 48,843,943 of NC_054534.1, forward strand.
GGGTACCCTAGGCAAAGACAACAGTACCAATTTTTTTAACAAAAAGCATGTTGTTTTATATATATATATATATATATATAAGATATAAAGCATGTATATTATATATATATATATATATATATATATATATATATATAACATCAGGAACATCAGGTGAAAAAAGTAACAAAATGTCACAAAATTTGAATGTTTGCTTGATTATATTACAGGTACAAAAGACAGGTACAAAACTTTTTACAAATCAATTACACACTACTACAAACAAAAAAAAATAGCAAAAACATTTTTTTCATCAATTTTATAACTATTTACACCAGGTGAGGTTTGCAAACAAAAAAGGCATTTCGTGACAGAAATTAATCTGTGTGTGTCTATGGTATGGTATCTTTCAAAACTGTCACCTGGGTGTAACCCTGGCTGCCTTGAGCATGTTTTGCCGAAGAATACAGTCTCTCTCCTCCCCCCTTTTGTCTTTCTGTCAGTGCACACTGCATAGTTTTTGGTGCTCTTCGATTCATTTCTGGAAATGAAAAGTGGCTTTTCATTCCATTTCAATTCTTGATGAAAATGGCATGTCAGGTCTCAACATGCAGTCTGTTGTTGGGCTACCAAAGTAAGGAACAATAGCAGAGACATAGCCAGTTTCACAGTCAGCTAAAACAAACACACGCATCCCCCCACTTGGTAGGCTTCTGAGGATTGTAGCACTTGAAGATAATCCTTCCTTAGAAGCAAACGTTGCTCTCATCAATGCAAATGTCTACCTGGGATAAATAGCTCACAGCATTTTGTGTCTATGTAGCTGACCACATTCCTGACCTTTTGTCCTCTGCTAACAAAAGCAGCATGAGGCACCTGGGTGGGGTGAGGGCAAAGGTGTAGCGTCCAAAAGATCTGCAAGAAACGTGATCTCTTGAATACATCTTTGAAAAACTGCAATCTGTTAGCCCATTCCTCTGAGAAATATTCTTTTATGTCTGTTTTTACATTCAGTCCCATATTCAGCAGAACACCAAAAAATGCCTTCATCTCTGGTAATGTAACAGGTATCCAGGAGTTCCAAATAGAATTATGACGCAGCGGTCCTGTTAGTTTTACACTCGCGTATCTACTGGTTTCATTTACAATTTCAGTAAACAAAGCATTCGTGAAAAAAAGGTGAAAAAACTCCAGTGCAGTTCTCAAAGTAATACTCTCTTGATATCCCCTATTTACCACAGTAAATTGGAGTTTTGTGAAAGCATCTGCACTTACGATGCGCGTCTCCATTTGCCCTCCGGCTGCGTGTCTGGTTTGTGGTCACTTTCCTCAGAGTCCTCAGTGAGAGAAATATTTACTTCCTCGTCACTAGATTGATCAAAATGATCACCCAAACTGCTTTAATCTGTACTTTCTGCCTCATCCATCATCTGTGCAAGTTCTTCAGGCTGCCTTGACTTTCTCTATCTTCTCTGCGCTATTCTCACTCTGTGCGTCTCAGTCTCCATCTGTTCAATTCGGCTTTGCTCAGCCTGTACATGGTCTATTCGGCTGTCTCTTTCCGATCAGAGATGATTAGGGAATGCCTCTCAGCTTTTTCCGGCTTAAACACACAACATATGCTGGGTTAGATCAAGGTTTTCGGCAACGTCAGAAAGAGTCCGACAATGGACAGGAAAAGGATTTTCGCGATGTCGTACCAGGTCCGACATAGGACCGCAAAGGGTAAATGTTGAACACAAAGGACCTGAGGGATCCTCTCCTACCCACAGGTTTAGGTTCTGTGGTGATGGGAGAACACCATATGTTGACCTGATGAAAAAACTGCTCCTGTTCCTGCTCTGTTCCATTGTCCATAGGTCTTGCCAGATCTTGCGTTGTTCCACACTCTCCCATTTCATCCATTCTCCCTGCTTGGCCTGGGAACCGGCCTTTACTCACCTCATCCTCTCCTGCTTTTTCACCTCATTGACTATTAGCTTTCTCTGTTGAGCTGAGGCTGCCTTGTGCCATGTAGGAGGAGCTGAACTGAGACCAAGACCCCCTCTTCCATGCTGGACTTGCCCCATGATATCACTGATCAGCCTTTGCACCTTCCATGGCTTTCTTTGCTGCCCACTTTCTTCCAGTTTTCCGAACTGCGATCTGCAGGAATGCAGGCTCTTAGTCCTGCTCTTACCCCTAGAGGGTTGCTTCTTATCTCCCGGGGGAACTCTTTCAACTGCATTTCAGGAGACAATAGGGTGGGTTCTGGATGTTGTGTCAGTGTCAAGGAGGCACAGCGGTTCCTTGAACAGCAAACCAGCCTGCTTTCCAATGTCCTCTTTGAAAAATAAGCACAATTATAATAGCATAATTGCTCCTTTTGCATGCTCCTTTCCCTGGCAGCAGATGCACCTGTTGTCCTTATCTAATGCCAGAATGTTCCTCTTCCAAGCAACACAAGGATGAAACCCAGGCATGGCACAAGGTTGGAATAAACAGTTCAGCCGGTGCGACAAAAAAACAGACAGCACCACTGACTGGAATGCCAAGAACTGTTGTGCACATGGATTTCACAAGAATGGAGCACGGGTAGCGGTCTTGGTACCAAACTTAGCCATTGATACCGGTTCTGGTACCGATTCTGATATCAACCAGGCCACTGATACCAGCTCTGATACCAAATAGGTAATTGCAAATGATTCAGGTACCGAACCAAGTCACTGGTACTGGCCCCGGTACCAAACAAGGTCACTGGTACTGACTCTGGTACCACAAGAAGTGGCGTGCAGGTAAATACCTGAGAGAGCCACTGGCAAATACAAGTATGCACTGTTAAACAGACAGGGGCTGGAGATCGCCTGCTAACTAGAATAATCTAGTAGATTTTGTTGGCAGTGACACTAAAGCAGACACAGCAACTGCAAAGGCCACTAGGAATAAATTCCTGTCAAAACGGCTCCTGCCAAATCCACAGCACAGTGTAGCTAAAAGCACTTAACACTGGCAGTGTCTCTGTGGCACGAAAAGCTGGCTGGATACCGCTGGATATAGGCAAGCCTAGTACAGTGAGACAGACAACGCACATGCTGATATATATAAATATATATGAAATGGCGTTAGCAAGAAATAATATCGACTCCTGAAGAGCTGAGCAGCAAGGGAAGGAGCATGAACAGCAGCAGAAAATAACTGAATCCCAGTTAAGCGGAGGGAGAGCAGCCTGCTTTGCACAGCACACAAGACCCTGGTGGGACTTAATCAGAACCTAGGCTAAAAGATAAATATATGCTTATGCTAAAACAAAATTATTTCAGAATTGAAATAAGAGAGAGAGAGCAAGTGAAATATCAACTTTTCTCCATAAGGTTTGACTGATTAATGTGGCAAAGTCCTCGCCTCTGGCTCGTCGCACCCTTTAAAAATGAATCAACAAGACACAGATACTGGATTTTATGACTGTTGCACACGTATATTTGCATAAACAAAAATAAAAACCAAACAACAACCTAACTCCTGAATACAGCGCTAACTAAACTCTTCTTGAAAGGCCCTAACTAACACGCTGGACGGCTATGCTCTTCACCAGCAAACAAACATGTGCACACCCAGTACAAAGAAGACTACGTGGCGACCTAATTCAAGCATTCACAATTCTAAAAGGTATTGACAGTGTCGAACCAAGGGACTTTTTCAGCCGGAAAAAAGAAACAAGGACCAGGGGTCAGAAATGGAGATTAGACAAAGGGGCATTCAGAACAGAAAATAGGAGGCACTTTTTTACACAGAGAATTGTGAGGTTCTGGAATCAACTCCCCAGTAATGTTGTTGAAGCTGACACCCTGGGATCCTTCAAGAAGCTGCTTGATGAGATTCTGGGATCAATAAGTTACTAACAACCAAACAAGCAAGATGGGCCGAATGGCCTCCTCTCGTTTGTAAACTTTCTTATGTTCTTACACTAACACAGGAACACACGGGTCTCCCCAGCACATGTAGCTTCACAGCCTGGCACACAGCCCTGACTGTAGGGCCTCATTAACTCAATTGGAGCTCGGTGTTCCTCTTTGGCTTCTCCTGTGGCATTCTGGGAAACGTCATGCCCCTCACTACCTCTCCTCCCTTTACTCTGCTACATTAGTCAGAGCTCACTCCTTCTCAGGCAGGATGAAAGAAAAATGGCACTGATCCCTATGCGACAGCAGATGGGGTTAAAGGAGCAACTTTGATGTAAGTGCCCAGGTCAGAATTCTGGCTATAAGAGATATATCCCAGTCGGTAATGGTTACATTTCCTAAACAGCCTAAACGGACAAATCCCAGTTTTCTACAGTTGCCTGTTGATATGTATTATTCTGATTTGTGTCATTGCACAAATTAATACTTTAAACTATGAATATGCATAATATTATATTTTTTAGCTGTTTATTACTCCATATTTGCATTCTTAATCTTCATTAATGGCCATTTTGGAATTTCTGTAATGAGGCTATTATATAATGACCACTAGGGGTGCACTACAGTTTTTTACCCCCTAAATGTTGAAGAAACTGACCTTTTTTATACTGGACACCTTGCTCGGGCTTGCTCACAGTATGCAAGGATAAAAATATGCCGGTGACTAATAAACAAGTAATTTTTATGGCCCATTTATATGCCCCAAACATTTAATATTCACAGTAAAGACATTGTAGGTCAGTTTGTTTTTTTACTGTTCCTTTACCTTTTTATTATTTTTTTTCTTTGTTAAGGTGATTAGATTACAGTATGAGTTCTCTAAAGTTCTATATCAGTTGCCTGCCATAAACAAACGTAACTTTATATTAGTAAGGAACTTTATATTAGTAAGCACCAATACAGCAAAGCAAAGGAAGCTTGATCCAAAGTGGAAGATCACTAGATGGGGATGACTTACAAATGCAAAGACACTTTGACTGATAAAGGGCAGCTCCTGAACACGTATTGAAGTAATTGCAATAAGAACAACTCAGGAGGACTGCAAACATTGTAAAAATGTAAGTGGGAAGAAAGAAACTATGAAAATTCAATTTAAAGCTACATTGGAAACTATAAAATGTCATGAAATATTCACCCTTAAGATAAATTTGTAGTTTCACAACAAATGACACCAACATTGATTATACTGGAAAATCATTACAGAAGACAAACAACTAACATATACATTAAAAAACCCAAAGGCTGATGACTTACTTGTGAACCTGTGGAATACCTTCCAGGAGTTCGGGAACCAGATGTTTTCCCTGAACCAATCGAGGTTTCTACACTCTTCCCACTGCAACAATGTGTGCGCAGACACTTGCCATACTCCTTACGCACCTAAGCAATAAAAGACAACCACCAGCATCAAGCATGTTTTTTAAATAACTTGTCTAGGGACCTGAAATGTGCTTTAAGAAAATACATTACGGCAAGACTTGCAGCATTTATTTATTTATTTTTGGTAATCGAGGGGCAAAATTGAAATTGAACAAAATAAATGTTTAGTAAGGTTTATTTCCCCTCTGGAAATCTTGTAAAGCTCATAAACATACCATTCAGTTTTTATACAATAACAAAAAATATACAAAAATTGCACAAAGTCTCCCTTAGGCTGAATTTACAGTAAATGACAAAAAAAAAAAAAAAAAAAAAAAAAAAACCTGTGAATAACAGTTTAATAAACAGTTTTATTTCAAATGTATTTATTAAATAGTTAATAAATGTTTATAGTAATGCCATCTTTTACATCACAATTTAAAGTGAGTCTGGTGCAAACTTTTGTTCCTAAGAATTTTGTTACAATGTGTGTCAATAAATACAAACATGGTGGCTATTTTTTTACTCTTCCATTGTACTGTCCTAAAAATCATCCTAAAAAGGCACGTGCTTAAGCCAATGATAAAACATTCTGCTGTGAGGAGTCTAGATCTGTTTTAAGTTGAGTTATTAAATCAGTTTATGAATGAGAGATTATAATCACATCGATTTTCTTATAAAATGTGTTCAGCAATAAATGTAGAGCACAAATATAAATATAAAATATGTTTAACAAAAAAGTGCTGTCACTACAGAAACACCAAACATTTAAAAATGATGCATTCTAATAATAATAAATCTCTAGATTCCACGGAAAAAAAAATATTTTTAAATAATTGTGTCATGGTTTCATATTCAAGGGGCTGGTTTTTCAAAACTTTGATAATGTAATTTCCGCATTTGATCGGGATTATATTGTGAAACTGGGTTTTTCAAAACATCAACATGCGATCGAGATTGCTGTGATACCGATTTCGATCTGGCAGTCATTTTGATCCTACTGCAAAGGTGGATTGAACTTTTAAATAATCATAGTACACAGATATTGAATTTGAATTTCGATAGAAAACACACACTATGGGCTTGATTCATAAAGATTTAATGCCTGTCAAAATGAGAACACAGGAGTATATGATTGGATTTCGTCCATAGGCGCCTATTTAATGGCAGTTGCTATTCATAAGAGATAATTCAGATGTGTCGTTAAGCCCCAACGATTTTTGTCTATGAAGGCATGTTTTAAACAAATTGAGATAAAGCTTAACGATGACCTCATTAGCATAAAGTTTTCATTGGTCCTGAGCGTCAACCTGTTATTCATAAGAGTGAACGATAGTAAACTGCTGTTGATAACTAGGAGTTATTGAATGCTTTCTACAGTCATGTCTAAACTAAAGGGCAGTCCACAGTCCATAAGATGAATGTTCTCTGCGGACATACAATCAAGCACGGCAGTCTGGATCTGGTTACAGGCATCTACATTAGGCATGACGCAATGCTATTACTCTATTATATTGCAATTATGTTCCATGTGGGTAATAAATAATTACTGTACAGCTTTAAATATATTCTCAATTATTTCATGACATTTGTAATAAATCCTTTCAACCGTAATTTTAATATTTTGCCCTTAGATTTTGTTTTCGCTGTGGATCAGTGTGGGGGTCAGTCAATCAATCAATTGAAATAAATTCATTAGGCCCTAATCTATGGATTTCACATGACTGGGAATACAGATATGCATCTGTTGGACACATCTCCTTCAGATAGAGTTGATCAGGCTGTTGATTGTGGCCGGTGGAATGTTGTCTCACTGTTCTTCAATGGCTGTGTGAAGTTGCTGGATATTGGCAGGAACTGGAACATGCTGTCGTACACGTCGATCCAGAGCATCCCAAACATGCTCACATGTCTGAGGAGTATGCAGGCTATGTTAAAACTGGGACATGTTCAGCTTCCAGGAATTGTGTACAGATCTTTGCGACTGGGGCTGTGCATTATCATGCTGAAACATGAGGTGATGGCGGTGGATGAAAGGCACGACAATGGGCCTCAGGATCTCGTCACGGTATCTCTGTGCATTCAAATTGCCATCAATAATGCAATTGTGTTCGTTGTCCGTAGCTTATGCCTGCCCATACGATAACCCCACTGCCACCATGGGGCACTCTGTTCACAACACTGACATCAGTAAACCGCTTGCCCACATGACGCCATATACGCTGTCTGCCATCTCCCCGGTACAGTTGAAACCGGGATTCATCCGTGAAGAGCAAACTTCTCCAGCGTGCCAGTGGCCATCGAAGGTGAGCATTTGCCCACTGAAGTCGGTTATGACGCCGAACTGCAGTCAGGTGAAGACCCTGGTGAGGACGATGAGCACATAGATGAGCTTCCCTGAGATGGTTTCTGACAGTTTGTGCAGAAATTCTTCGGTTGTGCAAACCCAGTTTCATCAGCTGTCCAGGTGGCTGGTCTCAGACGATCTCTCAGGTGAAGAAGCCGAATGTGGAGGTCCTGGGCTGGCATGGTTACACGTGGTCTGCGGCTGTGAGGCCGGTTGGATTTACTGGCAAATTCTCTAAAATGACGTTGGAGGCGGCTTATGGTAGAGAAATGAACATGCAATTCTTTGGCAACGGCTCTGGTGGACATTCCTGCAGTCAGCATGCCAATTGCAAACTTGAGACATCTGTGGCATTGTGTTGTGTGACAAAACTGCACATTTCAGAGTGGCTTTTTACTGTCCCCAGCACAAGGTGCACCTGTGTAATGATCATGCTGTTTAATCAGCTTCTTGATACCTGTCAGGTGGATGGATTATCTTGGCAAAGGAGAAATGCTCACTAACAGGGATGCAAACAAATTTGTGCACAAAATTTGAGAGAAATAAGCTTTTTGTGCGTATGGAAAATTTCTGGGATCTTTTTATTTCAGCACATGAAACATGGAACCAACACTACATGTTGCGTTTATATTTTTGTTCAGTATGTATACACACACACACACACACGTAAATATGTCTTTTATATGTAAAATATAGGTACATGGGTTTGTGATTATGAATTGTTCAGTTACAAAAGTTGTCAATACATTTTGGGATTTTTCATATTTGTTTCACTTAGTACAGTACTAAAAATCGTTAGTCTGCAGAAAGGGTTAGACTAACTTAGTCTCATACTTAGTATCCTCTAGAGGGCAGCCGCAGTTATTTTTGGGTTTGTTGCAATTGAGACCTTTTTTAGTACAGAGCTGCGTACTAACCATGGGATCATCCCCAGTTGATGTTGCAATCAGTTGATGTTGCCTTTCAGTTCGTTGCAATTGACCCATATTTTTCAATGTAGCAAACTAAGAATACCAACAGCAATTAAAAGTTATTCAATAACTACAACAAAATTTGTTTTTTTTTAATCATGCTGGCTAAATTACACAAGTTGCCTTTTTTCTGTTATGGTTGAGAATTTTAAGGGCTTTATTATTATTATTATTATTATTATTATTATTATTATTATTATTATTATAATAATAATAATAATAATAATAATAATAATATATAATAATAATAATGCATGCTTAGTACAGTGCCTATAAGAAGTATTCACCCCACTTGGACGTTTTCAGTTTGTGAATCTTGATGCATTTAAATGGGATTTTTTTTCCTTTGATTTACACAACTGTGGCAAAGTGCTCGCCCCTGTGTATATTTTGTGTTGTATGTTGTGTGTTAATGTTGGTGTATAGTCATTGATATACGGGATATAAACGGGTCTGTGTAACACAAGTGTTTAAAATGTATATTTGTAATTATGCACGAGGATTGCACAGCACTTCACGTGCAAGTAAAAAGTAATAATATGTGAGCACGGGGAATTGCACTTTATTAATTCACGTGCAGTTGTACCGCGACTCCAATTGAATGATTGATTAGCAATCGAGTCTCGGTACAGCTGCATAAAACGGGATTGGAGACCGAGGTAATAATTATAATAAGTAAAATATCAGCTCACCGTGTTTGTTTAGTGTTAGCCCGTTTTGTTTGTCTGTTTATTTTGGCTACCAGTGCCGTGTGCTGTGTTTTTGTTTGTTACAACCTTTTTATTTACTGTTCTGTTAATTCATTAAATGCTGAGCGCAAGTAGGCACTCACCTCCACCCAACTCCACCTCTCTGTTGTGTATTTCCTGGTTCCTGTTTCTGGTCTGACGTCCCCCACTCCGGCCGTCTTTGTGACAACACCTCTCTGTTGTGGGGGGGGGGGTTCCTGTTTCAGGAATATCAACACCAATGGGGGGGGGGGGGGGGGCATGAATATCCCTGAAGGTATAAGGCACCACCCAGACTCTGCTTAGAGCAGGCCGTCCTCCCAAACTGAGCAGCAGGGTAAGAAGGGCATTGGTCAGAGAAGCCACCAAGAGGCCAATGACAACTCTAAAAGACCTACAGCGTTCCATGGCTGAGATGGGAGAAACTGTCCATGTGTCAACAACAGAACAACAACTCATAAGTCCAATAAGACAACCATTAAATGTATTTATCTAAATGCTAGAAGTATCAGAAACAAAATTCTAGAACTTGAAGCTACTGCACTAACAGGTAACTATGATGTGATAGGTGTTACAGAAACGTGGTTATCTGAGAGTGATGGGGACGAATATAATATTTGTGGGTATACACTGTATAGGAAAGACAGGCAGGACAGAAGAGGAGGAGGGGTAGCGCTATACATAAGAAACAGTCTTGAAGCCCAGGTGTTAAACCTGGACAAAGAAAATAAAACCGAATCAATATGGGTCAGAATAACAGACAAAAATTCAAAAGGCATAATAATAGGAGCATGCTATAGACCGCCAGATTCAGACGGTGAGCAAAATAATCTGTTATACAATGACATTAGAAATGTGTGTAGCAAAGGAGAAGCCATACTAATGGGGGATTTCAACTTCCCCCAAATAAAATGGGAAAACCCGGTGGGTAGCGCGAAGGATGAAATAGAAATGGTGGAAATGACAAATGACTGCTTCCTAACACAATTTGTGAAGGCACCCACTAGAGGGGAGGCATGCCTTGATTTAGTCTTTTCAAATAACGAAGATAGAATAACTAAAACAGAGGTCAGAGAACCACTGGCAAACTCAGACCACAACATGGTCTCATTTGAAGTGTTTTTTAAAACCCCAAAAGTAAAGACTAAAGCTAAGGTTTACAATTTTAGAAAAGCAAACTATGAAGGCATGAAACAGAGACTAACAGAAGTAGATTGGAGTAAAATAGAGAAAACATCCACAGAAAAAGGATGGTTGTTCTTCAAAAATGTAGTACTAGAGGCGCAAAACAATTACATCCCTAAAGTAGACAAATCTAAATGTAAAACTAAATTGCCAAAATGGTTTAATAGATCAATTAAAAAAAATATTCAGCGAAAAAAAAGGCACTTTACAGAGCATTAAAAAAGGACCAAAAAGAAAGTACACAGAAAGAGTACACAGAACTGCAAATGCAAGTCAAAAAGGAAGTTAGAAAGGCCAAGAGAGAAATAGAAATGAACATTGCTAAGGGAGCTAAAACCAATTCCAAAATGTTTTTCCAATATTACAACAGCAAGAGAACATTCAAAGAGGAGATTAAATGTTTAAGAGATACAAATGGCAAAATCGTAGAGGAAGAAAAAAAAATAGCAAATATGTTAAATGATTACTTTTCACAAGTTTTTACAAAGGAAGATACTGACAACATGCCCCACATGTCATCCAGTTCCTATCCAGTTTTAAATAACTTTAACATAATAGAGGCAGAAGTGTTAAAGGGACTAGGAGCTCTTAAAATAAACAAATCATCTGGGCCGGATGAGATCCTCCGAATAGTACTCAAAGAAATTAAAGAAGTAATTTACAAACCGCTAACCAAGATCATGCAGCAGTCTCTTGACACAGGGGGGGTACCGACAGACTGGAAAATTGCAAACGTAATACCGATCCACAAAAAGGGAAACAAAACTGAACCAGGTAACTACAGACCAGTAAGCCTGACTTCTATTATATGCAAACTTATGGAAACTATAATAAGATCCAAAATGGAAAATTACCTATATGGTAACAGGGTCCTTGGAGACAGTCAACATGGTTTTAGGAAAGGGAGATCGTGCCTAACTAACTTGCTTGATTTTTTTGAGGATGCAACATCGATAATGGATAATTGCAAAGCATATGACATGGTTTATTTAGATTTCCAGAAAGCTTTTGACAAAGTCCCGCACAAAAGATTAATTCTCAAACTGAACGCAGTTGGGATTCAAGGAAACACATGTACATGGATTAGGGAGTGGTTAACATGTAGAAAACAGAAAGTACTGATTAGAGGAAAAAACCTCAGAATGGAGTGTGGTAACCAGTGGTGTACCACAGGGATCAGTATTAGGTCCTCTGCTATTCCTAATCTACATTAATGATTTAGATTCTAGTACAGTAAGCAAACTTGTTAAATTTGCAGATGACACGAAAAAGGAGGAGTGGCAAACACTGTTGCAGCAGCAAAGGTCATTCAAAATGATCTAGACAAGATTCAGAACTGGGCAGACACATGGCAAATGACATTTAATAGAGAAAAGTGTAAGGTACTGCACGCAGGAAATAAAAATGTACATTATAAATATCATATGGGAGATATTGAAATTGGAGAAGGAATCTATGAAAAAGACCTAGGAGTTTTTGTTGACTCAGAAATGTCTTCATCTAGACAATGTGGGGAAGCTATAAAAAAGGCTAACAAGATGCTCGGATACATTGTGAAAAGTGTTGAATTTAAATCAAGGGAAGTAATGTTAAAACTGTACAATGCATTGGTAATACCTCATCTTGAATATTGTGTGCAGTTCTGGTCATCTTGCTATAAAAAAGATATTACTGCTCTAGAAAGAGTGCAAAGAAGAGCGACCAGAATTATTCCGGGCTTAAAAGGCATGTCATATGCAGACAGGCTAAAAGAATTGAATCTGTTCAGTCTTGAACAAAGAAGACTACGTGGCGACCTAATTCAAGCATTCAAAATTCTAAAAGGTATTGACAGTGTCGACCCAAGGGACTTTTTCAGCCTGAAAAAAAGAAACAAGGACCAGGGGTCACAAATGGAGATTAGAAAAAGGGGCATTCAGAACAGAAAATAGGAGGCACTTTTTTACACAGAGAATTGTGAGGGTCTGGAATCAACTCCCCAGTAATGTTGTTGAAGCTGACACCCTGGGATCCTTCAAGAAGCTGCTTGATGAGATTTTGGGATCAATAAGCTACTAACAACCAAACGAGCAAGATGGGCCGAATGGCCTCCTCTCGTTTGTAAACTTTCTTATGTTCTTATGTTCTTAATAGCTGATAGCTCAACAATAGCTCCATAAATTTGGCGTGTATGGAAGAGTGGCAAGAAGGAAGCCATTTCTAAAAAAACCCATGTAAAATGCCGCTTGGAATTTGCAAAAATGCATGTGGGAGAGTCTGAAAAGATGTGGCAAATGATTGGTGGTAAGATGAAACAAACATTGAAGTATTTGGCCTAAATGCAAAGCCGTTTGGTGCAAACCCAACATAGCACATCATCCAGGTAACACAATCCTTACTGTGAATAATGGTGGTGGCAGCATCATAGCATGGGGATGCTTTCGTCAGCAGGGACTGGGAAACTTGTCAGGGTAGAGGGAAAAATGGATGGATCTAAATACAGACAAATCCTTGAGGAAAACCTGCTTCAGTCTGCAAAAGAATGGGATGGAGATTTACCTTTCAGGAAGAAATGTTTTGAAAGCTGTAAAGCTGCTGGAATTAAGGTAAACAAGCCTTTTCTGCATGCCTGGTCTATATGCACTATGGAGTGAGAATATAAAACTAATGTTGAATATTGAATGTCAAGCTTACTTTACCGCGATGCTATTAAGTACTTCAAAAAACAGGTTTCCTCATTGTGATTATTTGTAATCTGGATAAATGTCCTCCTTTATATAGCATATAGCAGGAGCCCAATTGACCATCAATCATTCAGTTAACCCTTTAAGGATCATGATCTTGTAAACACGATCATACTGAAATGTCATTCTGGGCCTGTGATCGGGTAAACACGATAAAAAACGCACTTCACTTATTTGACTTACTGGGCCACCATACTTTGCAGTACAGCTTGTTAACACATATCATTGGATAGGGGGAGATTGACTTTCACTGCCCAAGCACTTCATTTTTAACACTAGAAGCCCCATGGCGGTCATTTTGGAGGTTTTTGGTTTTAAAATGTAATTTTCTCCAGTCTTGCAACACATATGGGGCTGCGCGTATATGTACCTTTCTGTCCATACGTATTATATATGCTCACAAAGCATGAAACACGGGAGTGCAGAAATAAAGGAGATATATTACATTATACCTAAAAGCCCTGGGACGGACACACAGAAAACAACTGTATTTTGATTATACAGAATGGTATTCTACTTTATTATTTTTATTTACCAGTCCGCAATGTGTTTAGCTGTAATCAGAATAGTCTCTGTTCTCTGCCTGAGTGAATGATTGACAGTGTATTGTTTTCAATCAGCCTTTTGAAGGCTGGTGCCTGCTTGCCAGCTGCACTGCTTTGGTCAGTCGATCAGCATTGGGACTATTGAAAATAAATACCAGAGACCGTGGAGTTTTACTACGCAACAAAATATGTAGTTGATGTTTGGGATCAGATGGTGTGACAGGCTGGCGAGTGGATAGAGGCCCAGAGACAGACTGCAGTTCAAAAAAATGTATACTTTTATTATAAATTAACACAAAATAAAAGTGCACAAGGGCAAAACAACAAATATTTAAACACAAATAAAACAAAAAGCAAAACTCACAAAAATAAAGGTTTCCAGGCTGGGCAGTGCCTTCACTGGATTTAGAAAATTTCAAAACCACAAACACCAGCCTGCTTCCTCAGCTCCGTCCTCCGAATGGGAAGCAGAGGCCTCCTTTTATGTCAGATGGCTGGGCGCTGATTGATCGTTAATTAAGCTAATCAACTAATCAACCCCAGCCACCTGAACACAATAAAGCCAGGCAGGTAGGGGAATTTAACCCCATCCCTGCCAATTTTTAAATGGCAGAGCTGTGCTCTGCCACAGATGGCATGAAAGTATTCAGAGAAAGCTGGCTCCCGACAGTGGTCTGTTCAGATGTTTTACAATGTATTAGACCTAGCAGCCATCAACTCCTGGGTACTTTACAAAGAATGCACAGAGAAGAATTTACCAAGGAAAGAATATATTTTACAGTTGGTACAGGAACTTCGCAAGAAGCATTTGGAACAGAGGGAGACTGCCAAGTGTGTCCCCACAGCTGAAGCTGGCAACCCCGTTGATAACCGCAAGAGATGTTAATGCCAAGTTGGCAAGTGCAATAAAAATAAAACTTTGGACAGCTGTTCCCTGTGCAGAAAGTGCATTATCTGTGTTGACTGTGAACAACCTTAGACTCAAGATAAAGGCATGCCCTTTTGTCGAAAAAAATAAAAATAAATTATTCTTTTTTTTTATAACTTCTTGTGCTGTGCACTTCTGTAAAATGTTTTTTTTCTAAGTTTATTTATCTTCATTGTTCATTTGCTTTTGCTCATCTGATAAACTGATTGCTGTTGAAAAGTAAAAAATGTAATGCTGTACAGTATGTTGCAAACCGATGTTGTTCAGATGTTTGTGGCGTACTCAGTTAAATAAATAAATCAATTGCATCCGACTGTTTCTACTTTCATACTATTTACAGTGTTTTGAATACAGCCGTCAGAAAGACTGCTGCAGGGCGTCTAGGTATGAGTATGTCTCCGGTCCGTCGGAGACAGTTTACAGCAGCACACAGAAACAAAACATCACAGGAATTTGTTTAGAGTTAAGAAAAAAAAAACAGGAAAACACTGTAAAACTGATATATTTGACATAATTATATTAGAACATATATTCTGTCTCATGTGTTTTAATATATATGTTCTTATTAAGAATTGGATGCAGAAGAATTTGTTACAGTTGAACCCTGATAAGACCAAGGTAATGCTGGCTGGCTTCTCATATCAACTTCATAAATGTGAAAGTTTTAAACTGGTTATTCATGGAATTGAGACCCAGCCTAGTGTAAAGAACCATGGTATTATTTTTTTTATCCAAATTTGGCTTTTCAAGAGCATATTCGCAATGTTACTAAGGTCTTTTTTTCCACCTGTAGACTATTGCTTGTATTCGGCCTTGTCTTTCTGAGCCGGATGCAAAGAAGCTTATACATGCTTTTGTTTTTTCCCCATATAGATTACTGCAATGCTTTCCTCGCTGGTGTTTCAAAAAATGTTCTTACCAACTTGCAATATGTCCACAACTCAGCGGCCCACATTCTAACTAAAACAAATTCTTATGATCACATTACACCAGTTTTAGCTTCCCTGCATTGGCTTCCAGTGGAGTTCAGAGTGAAATTAAAATCAAACTATTAACTTTTAACGCTCTGCATGGGTTAGGACCAAACTACATCTGTGACCTTCTTTTGCCATATACTGCAATGCGTAGCCTTCGATCTTTTGACTCTGGCCAACTATCAGTATGTAGAACTAAGTGGTGTTCTTTTGGTGACAGAACGTTTTCCTGTATAGAACCTAAGCAGTGGAATGACCTTCCGCAGTTCATAAGGAACAGTGATGCTGTTAGTATTTTTAAATCTAAACTGAAAACCCAGTTTTATACTTTGGCTTGTAATGTCTGACCTGTTATGTGTTATTGTATGTATTTATTGTTTTTTTTGTTTTATTGGACATTATGTCAATTGTTTAAATTGCTTTTTTATTCTTGTGACGAGCCTTGAGATGTGCACATGAAAGGCGCTATATAAAAAAAAAGAAACGAACATATATATATATATTGTTTTCTTTTTTATTCCATTATTCTAAAAAACTATTTTATTTATTTTGAGAAAATAATCAAGATTAGTGCCCATTACCCGAAAATAAATGTGTATTATGGCTTTGCAAGCACTCAGGTGAAACAATGTCTTGTAATTTACCAAACATCAATATTTTTCAACAAAACTTTCAGAAAGTATTGTAAGGTCCCTCAGGTTATAGAAAGCTTTTTACAGCCAAAAAAGCCCTTGTCCTGGGGTAGCATCCCACAGAAATATCCTTGCTGCTTAAAGGTTTAAGGCTCCAGCCACATTCCCACATGTATTCTGCAAGGGCAGCGCTGGACCCTCCGGATATGCAGACACTCCGGACATGCAAATACTTGAACCCTTGGGACCGCAACCTGCAGCCGACAGGCGCCAAAATAGTGGACCGCGTTGGAACAAGAACAACCAATGGGAAATACTCCACGTGGACTCAGGCACTGCCCAAAATAACCAAACTATCCAATCACAGGGGTAAAGAGAACATTACAAAAGTACGAGTGCGACACTCAAACAGCGCTCCTGCTACAAAATCCAAGGTTTTGATACACAAACCGGTCTTTGAACTGTGACAATCTGGAGATTCAGCCTGCGACCAGCTGGAATAGAGATACTGTTTTCAGACACGCTAATACAAGGTAACTATTCTGTTTGCCTTGGTGTGGGAGTCCGCTGTGTAAGACGTCTAAAATCCTAAAGTACTTGTAATCAAATCTCTAACTTAGCCCCAATTGATCACTGGAGAAACAGCTGGATGAACATTTGAAGTCAACATAAATTGAAATATATTCAACTTATTGAGCTGGCAGTGCCGGAGTTTGTTGTGGATATCCCAGACATAACTGGACGAAGAGTACACATGTTGGTGGAGGAATTGCTGTTTCAGTGGAATACCTAAATGGTTAATGACTCAGTTCTTTGCAAAGACATTTCTTTCCTACTTTCGTAATGTGAAGAAGGCAGTGCCCGGAACGTAGACCTGTCCTTGCATTACATATATTTAAAGGGGATAGGAAACACTTTTCGGTTTGTTTGTAAATGATAAAATAGATGGGAACGCAATGTAATCTCAGGTTTGTTTTGATTGTTTTTGACCGGTATATGTCAAACGAGCTGTTTAAATTCTGCGGTCTATCAAACTGTAATCCGCCATTGCTGCAAATCCCTCCTGTGATGTCACTGGTTGGAGAAGGCAGCGGGAGAAGTACATGAAGTGTGTGAAGTCAGTGATTTCTCTCATGATACAAATTGTTTGAAAAATGTCATATTTTAACATGAGATTCAGATCTTTGTAATTGCGACTTACTGATAATGATGATTTTTTTTTAATCAGATCTTTGAAGAGCACTTACGGTAACTAGGGAGAGTGAGTACAGTATGCAAGCATATGTATGGTGCTTTAGGCTTCCACATACTGAGTGACAATAAAGATTCAAAGGTGGACAAGAGGTGGTTTAGCTGTGTCGTTATGTGAGAAACTGTACCAACAGGGACAAAAATGATAAAACTTAAAAAGTAATAATAAAATAATATTAATAATATGTTAACAACTTATCATTTAATTTAAAACATTAAAGCTGTTATATGTATTTTTTAATACCTATGAAGGGGGTGGTGGATATTATTATTATAATAGTAATAATAATGTAATGCATACAAGAATTATTCCAATGCTCTGTGAGATTTGCCATCTTTGTTTACAAACCCACCGGTCGAGCGCTCCAACCAGTGACGTCATGGGAAGATTCTGTCAATATAGTGGAAGAGATCACAATTTAAGTGTTGGTTGCTATAGTTTTAAAATGATTTGTATTGTTATGATAAATACAAGGGTGTTTTGTGTGGGAAATGTTATCTTTAGCACTTGATGAATAACTAACACACAAAGTCACAGCGTTTCCCTTCCCCTTTAAGGCTCTGAGTGGACAAAAACTAAATTTAAAATATCCTGAATAAGCGGCTGTCCCAATCAAACAAGATGCATTTGAGACAACCTTAGTCACACCTTTTTGTTTCTAAATGAAAATAAAAAATCACATCACATTATGACTAAATGTTAAATACATAATTTAAAATACAAGTCAGTTTTTTTTTTTTTTATTCCTGAACAAAATTAATCACTGCTTTTTATTTTTTTTAACTTTTTCACAGTTTTTAACAGCAGCCTGAGAAACCACAGGAGACTCCAGCTCCTTCAAGAGTTCAATGTGGTTGGGGGGTGCGCTCTTGAGCAATGAGCGAGTAAGAAACGTTGTCCTTTTGCTCCTGCAGATGCTTTTATAAAACAAAAGGTTAAATGGTATTGTCAGTCTCTGACATATTTTTCAGACTCTTTATTGGACTTGATTCAGATGCTTGATTGGGCACATAGATCTCTCCAACCGAAACCCAGATGTGACAAGAAACCCTGACCTTTCATTATAAGAGTACACTGCTACCATGTCTGTGAAGAAATTATCTGCCGAGCCAGAGAAATTAACCCATTGTTGTTTCCAGGCCAGAACATTTTAATTTTTCCCGACTAGGTGCCAACGGTTGCTAAGAAAAAAGAAGGTGAAGGTGAAGCGTCTCCTGTGCGATCAACCCGTAATAAAATATAGATTACTGTTCCAAGCCCTTCTTACATTTACCCACAATGGAGCCGAGTGTATTTTCACTGACCCTGAGGAAGCTTTGACATGTGAATCGCTGTATCATTGACATTTCCTCCGCTTGAAAGACACTGACTGAACTTTCATTTCCTTCAATGAGTGCTCTTTGAATACTGTTTTATGATACAGAGTTGTGATGACCCTCTATAGCAATAATAAGCCTAGTATTATTTGTATTTTATTTTCTCTCAGTAGCAAACCTTTAATTGCAGCCATAACTTTTCCCTTCCCAGAGTAATTGTATTTGTTGCTATCATTGTTGTGGTTCCTGTTATAATTACTGTATATTTATGCATGCTCACTTTTGACGATACGTATGCCATAATCATTTGAATGCTGCATGGTTTGCCCTCTATGTAGTTCTGTTTTACTTATTTATGTATGTGCGGCAGTGTTGGAAACTAGTGGGGACACCAGGGATAATTATTCTTGCAATATATAGTAATAGAATAGAAGGTATTTATTATTAGGCTTCACTTAGTTTTTCACAATGACTGTCACCATAAATAGCTCTAGTGTGCCTGCAGATGACATAAATAGCATTGGGAAGAATTCCTGTCTCCCGGAGTTGTATCCCATTTAAGCAGAAATCCAGAATTAATATCCCAATTAGCCGTTGCCGACAGTATATAATTTTTGTACACAAGAGGTTTAAATGATTCAATATGCTGTAATAAAAATATACAAAATACTGTACTATAACATATGTGGTGTATGTCAATGTTTTATTGTGTACAGTGCTTTTAATGATTATGTTCAATAAAAAAATGGAATACTACCATCAGGACATATAATATTGCAAAATAAAACATCTCCTACCTTCTTTTGGAGGACACAGTGGAAAATGAAAATGAACATTCCCTGAAGAGAGTTGAATATGGTAAACAGATAGGCCATGATGACTGTGCTTTCGTTGATGTACATAAGTCCAAAGGCCCAAGTCAGTCCCAGGAGGCAGAGCAGTGCAATGGCACCTATAACCCATGATCTACAAAGAATACATGAAAACAGTATAGTCACCAATGGATTCAATGGAATATGTGCAATATAAAAATCCACATTATTTGATCAAATCACTTCATGATGTAATCCATATATTTACATATGTTTATATATTTAGTTTACGATGTAGTCTTACACTTATTTATTAGTGCTTTGGATATTTCCTGGGTTGGCCGATCAGCTTTAGCTACAGTGCCCCTATGGCATGTAATAGTCTGGACAAGAGTATCTGGGATATGATCAAGCATCAGATAAAAATAACCCAAAACATCAGCCAAACAAAGAATAATGACAAAGATTACATTTATTCTAATGAGTAAGTTCTAAGAATGTTTCTGATCCCGGATTGAATGATAACACTATGTAACACAATTTTTGTTCCTTGGTAGTAAGTGTTATTTCCTAATTGCTTATGCCTCAAAAGTATAGAACATGGCTATTATTCCCCACAAACTTTGCTTTTGTGACCAGGACAGTGATATTTCAAAATATCACTATTTCCAATGGGAAAACGGGCAAATGTGTGTCTTTTCGTTCACATAAAGTCAGAAAAAAACAACATATGAATCCAAATTAACATGTATTTATACTAAAGTGATACAAAAATGACTACAAAAGATTTAGAAGTGAGTGGTTTTTCGAGATTTACGATTATACTGTATTTACTTTACTTTAGTATAAATACATGTTAATTTGGATTCATATTTTTTTTTTCTGACTTTATGTGAACGAAAAGACACACATTCCCGTTTTCCCATTGGAAATAGTGATATTTTGAAATATCACTGTCCTGGTCACAAAAGCAAAGTTTGTGGGGAATAATAGCCATTTTCTATACTTTTGAGGCATAAGCAATTAGGAAATAACACTTACTACCCAGGAACAAAAAAAAAAAAAATAATAATTGTTACACGGTGTAATATGATTGTCTTTTAGCGTGAAGTTACTTTTTACGGATGTGAAATTACTGCTGTCTGTTTCTGGTCATCCTGCCAGGACCCTCTTGTAAAAGGGGCCTCTGTCTCAATTATCGTATTCCTTCGAATTTAAGATGCAAATTGTTTTCTTCTCAAAAATAAACTGCGTCTTAAATTCGCATACAGTATAGTGATGTGTGTATTAAAATCGGCAAGAAAAGACGTGACTACCCGAGTACACAAACAGCAATGTGACTGTCTGCCGAGAGAAGATTTGACTACCCGAGTACACAAACAGCAACGTGATTGACTGCCGAGAAAAGACAGTACCCGAGTACGCAAACAGCAACATGACTGACTGCTGAGAAAAGGCATGACTACCAGAGTACACAAACAGCAACGTGACTGACTGCCGAGAGAAGATGAACAAAGACATCTGCCTTGTCTTCAAAGAAGAGTCATTCAAAGAATTCAAATTCAAAGAAACTTTTACAATTTCAGTCATTCTAACAAACAGTACCAGCTTGGACAGATCGGAAATGCTGATCAGATCCCGTGTTTTACGACATACCAAGCAATGCCAGAGTTCACAAATTGTGAGAAAACTCTGCGGTTAATCTACAACAACACTGTGTCGTATCAGTTTTGTATGATACAACAGCTTAATTGAGGTTGTATCTTTGTAAATTCATATTTGAGGTTTTATTTTTTCCTGTGTCTTAAATTCGAGGGAATACGGTAGTTTTTCCTGGTTAAAGAATGAATAAATAAATTAAATATACCCACACGTATATATTGTAGCATACCTCAGTTCTCGCAGGCAGGTGCATCGCACTTGGCGAGGCAATCTGGGACCTATCGCACTGAAGCATAGCGCCGATACTGCTGTACAAAAGAGCCGGCTCCTTTGCAAGGAGCGTATATCGGGCTTATGTCTTCATGTGTGATTACGTCACCTACCAGCCCTGCTGCTGCCTTCCCTCATGTACACGACTAATATATATATATAGCAAATAACCGAGATTAAGATTGTATTCATTTTGGGAATTTAAATGTTTTAATACTAGGATAAATTAAGAAGATAGAGTTTGTGATCTGGCTATAAAATGTTAAATAAAATCTAAATTGCATCAGCAAAACTCAATTTTTGTCTAGCAATTATCTATCAATTCATGTTAAAATAAAATGGCTACCAGAGATAGTTTTACAACTTTTAATCCAATATTAAGAAAAACTAACTACAGTAATTACAAATAATTATGTTTCCCAGAAACAACTAATATAATTTAATGTTCTAAAATTAGGTAAGAGCTAGATTAGGTTTGACGCTAGAGTAGGGTAAAAATACTAGAAAATATATTTAAAAATACATGTAATTATTGCATGTTTAATAAAGATTTACCATTTAAATCCATTCTCACGTCTGTTATATTTACTACATTAGTTACATTGACAATTATGTGAATAAGTTTTGTACTTGGAGCCATCCCAATGACAGTGGTTAGATAATTGCTTTAAAATTGTTAATGATTAGGTTTCATATGAGTAAGCCGAGATGTACATTTACATAGAAAATGTAGGGCAAGTTTGCTGTTTCAAAGGTTAGAAAGGGTTTCCACAACTCAATCAAAGATGGTCACATCCAGCATTTTCAGTATACATAAACTTAGCATGCAATATATTCCAGAGCTGGAATATTGCTGACCTTGTTTGCCACAAAGCAACTTTGATCAAGGTATATCTGATCATTTAGTTTTATAAAGAAAATAGTGGAACATTTACAGCAATGCAAATGAGAAAATGAAGCATGGAGTTTGGCGTCAGACATGCATTTACTGCAGTAGCTGACATTAGAAAAGCATATATGGAATAGGTTGCAAGATTGACAGGTGTAAATGAAGTGTGAGACCATATCTCTAATGCTGAAAAATATAAGCAGGGAAAGGAAAATGAGGTGGAAAACTGATATCAAGGACTCTTCACCAGAAGAACAAACTGAAAGTGTGCTTCAGATTTAATTGTTTTCTTTTAAAATTCCATATCCAATAGGCTATTACTTCACAGGAGAAGCCTTATATGGTAAAATTGATCTTAAAATGCAGTAATTCATTGAGGGCTATTATAGACTTCTCTGCATATATATTATATATTTTACGTATTCAAATTGTAGGCACTGCATTTATTGTCAAACAGTAGCATGTTTATATATAGGAGGCTGTGTGGTCCAGTTTTTAAAGAAAAGGGGCTTGTAACCAGAAAGTCCC
This sequence comes from Polyodon spathula, assembly GCF_017654505.1. Classification (NCBI taxonomy): domain Eukaryota; kingdom Metazoa; phylum Chordata; class Actinopteri; order Acipenseriformes; family Polyodontidae; genus Polyodon; species Polyodon spathula. The sequence goes on from NC_054534.1 coordinate 48,866,981, forward strand.
AGGTTCAAATCCCAGCTCACTCAATGACTCATTTAACTCCTTGTGGTCCTTCTTTTGGGTGAGACGTTTTTGTAAGTGACTCTGCAGCTGGTGCATAGTTCACACACCCTCGTCTCTGTAGGTCGCCTTGGATAAAGGCGTCTGCTGAATAAACAAATACAATAATAATAATAATAATAATAATAATAATATAGCAGGGTCAGTTGGGTGAAATGTGATCATGGGGGTAATTATCAATGGCTCTGAGGATTTTTATCAGTTTTTTTTTTTTTTTTTTAATGAATGGCTGCTGGCAAAGCTGTCTAATAAAGTAAATAGTTAAGTTTAATTTTCATAGCCTCCAAATTCAAGAACAATTTTTGAGTCAGTTTTAGGTTAATATTAGGATGAATGAGCTGTAGGTAGTTGTAAATACACCAATACATTAAATGTGTGATAACTGACATAGGCTACATATAAACACTTTCTTCCCATACCCTGATTTATACTATAAAAATGATTGCCATGAAACATCTCCACCATTGCTTAAACTTGACACAGAAAATCAGTGCTGCAAATTTCACAAATCTACACCTTAGAAAACCTTGATTCCTTAGAAAACTTACTGTAAAAAATTATTGATTCTCTACACAAATGAGATATGCATTTACAAGGGGTACTGTATGGTCGCAACTAGCGAGTAGGGTTAGAATTGAAAGCATACTGGCCTCATGGATCTCAAGGATCCACAATAATAACTTACTAAATTTATATGTACAGTCAGTGGTACTATATCATATTCACATTGCTACAAAATGCACAAAGTATTCACATTTCCAACTGACCCTACATTTGATATTTTTAATACTGTACAGTCCATTTTTGCAGTAACAATAACACATTAAAAGTGAGTATGTTTAAAAGCCTCACAATTCTGTGGCAAATGTATACTTTTCAGTTACTTAAGCAATCTGAAATCAGTATTCCAACACTGCTAGCAGAATAAACAAATGCTTAAGATGGTTTATGTTTTGTATTGGTTGGAACAGTTTGCTCTTCTGTCTCAGTGTGAATGCCAGAAGCTGTTTTGAATAAATTATTTGGTCTGAATGGCCAGCTGATGGGGCCACGGCAATACATGAAATGTATCAGCTGTTCAGATCATTCTTACTTGGTGAAGGGTCTGTTATCCTCATAGCTAAAAAAAAAATGCATAGACAAAGACAAGAAGATCAACATTAGAAAAAATGAAAATAAAAGCAACAAGCCTGATCTACCATAAAATAAATCATGCTGTAGTCATAGGCGGGATTTGGGTACAAAATGTGAGGGGTTAAAACATTTTGTCAGCTACTGAAACATGTGAACTGCTTCTTTGGTGATGGCTACATTTTTCAGTTGTCTTTTTCCAATCTGAAAAGCCATTCATACAAAACGTTTCCTCTGTTCCCACTGCCACCAAGTACTGTACTGATTAGTCAAAAGTGATACGCCTACTAACATTAACTCCAACAAAAAAACTATTTAATTAGGTGCTTCATATAAAGTGCTCTACTTTGAAGCAATCATTATACCACTTTGGGCGTACAACTGTTGAGGGTGTCAGGCTAAAGAACCTACAAAAGAATCACTAATAGAAATCATGTAACCAAAGCTCTCGTGGACATGGGTACCCATGTCCTTACACACACACGTGGTTTGTTGGGACTCTCATACCCCTTTTCCACTGGCACATCCAACCCACGAGGGCTCACTATGGTACGGGTATGGGTACAGGTGGCTATTTGTCGAGCCAAGCTAGAACCAAACAGTGAAACTCTACAAACTGAGCTGAGCCATTACACTGCATCAGTCATAAGAACATAAGAACATAAGAAAGTTTACAAACGAGAGGAGGCCATTCGGCCCATCTTGCTCGTTTGGTTGTTAGTAGCTTATTGATCCCAAAATCTCATCAAGCAGCTTCTTGAAGGATCCCAGGGTGTCAGCTTCAACAACATTACTGGGGAGTTGATTCCAGACCCTCACAATTCTCTGTGTAAAAAAGTGTCTCCTATTTTCTGTTCTGAATGCCCCTTTTTCTAAACTCCATTTGTGACCCCTGGTCCTTGTTTCTTTTTTCAGGCTGAAAAAGTCCCTTGCGTCGACACTGTCAATACCTTTTAGAATTTTGAATGCTTGAATTAGGTCGCCACGTAGTCTTCTTTGTTCAAGACTGAACAGATTCAATTCTTTTAGCCTGTCTGCATATGACATGCCTTTTAAGCCCGGAATAATTCTGGTCGCTCTTCTTTGCACTCTTTCTAGAGCAGCAATATCTTTTTTATAGCGAGGTGACCAGAACTGCACACAATATTCAAGATGAGGTCTTACAAGTGCATTGTACAGTTTTAACATTACTTCCCTTGATTTAAATTCAACACTTTTCACAATGTATCCGAGTATCTTGTTAGCCTTTTTTATAGCTTCCCCACATTGCCTAGATGAAGACATTTCTGAGTCAACAAAAACTCCTAGGTCTTTTTCATAGATTCCTTCTCCAATTTCAATATCTCCCATATGATATTTATAATGTACATTTTTATTTCCTGCGTGCAGTACCTTACACTTTTCTCTATTAAATGTCATTTGCCATGTATCTGCCCAGTTCTGAATCTTGTCTAGATCATTTTGAATGACCTTTGCTGCTGCAACAGTGTTTGCCACTCCTCCTACTTTTGTGTCGTCTGCAAATTTAACAAGTTTGCTTACTATACCAGAATCTAAATCATTAATGTAGATTAGGAATAGCAGAGGACCTAATACTGATCCCTGTGGTACACCGCTGGTTACCACACTCCATTCTGAGGTTTTTCCTCTAATCAGTACTTTCTGTTTTCTACAAGTTAACCACTCCCTAATCCATGTACATGTGTTTCCCTGAATCCCAACTGCGTTCAGTTTGAGAATTAATCTTTTGTGCGGGACTTTGTCAAAAGCTTTCTGGAAATCTAAATAAACCATGTCATATGCTTTGCAATTATCCATTATCGATGTTGCATCCTCAAAAAAATCAAGCAAGTTAGTTAGGCACGATCTCCCTTTCCTAAAACCATGTTGACTGTCTCCCAGTACCCTGTTACCATATAGGTAATTTTCCATTTTGGCTCTTATTATAGTTTCCATAAGTTTGCATATAATAGAAGTCAGGCTTACTGGTCTGTAGTTACCTGGTTCAGTTTTGTTTCCCTTTTTGTGGATCGGTATTACGTTTGCAATTTTCCAGTCTGTCGGTACCACCCCTGTGTCAAGAGACTGCTGCATGATCTTGGTTAGCGGTTTGTAAATTACTTCTTTCATTTCTTTGAGTACTACTGGGAGGATCTCATCCGGCCCAGGGGATCAGTACAATGCAGAAAGAAAAACAACATGGCAGGCCGCGAATGTAACGAGAGAAAGGTACAGCCTAGGGACGTTGAGGAAGTGCAGACTCTAGTTTCTCTGTGGGCAGATAGAAGTGTTCAGGAAGATCTGGAGTCGTCAGAAATGAGAAAGTTTATGCTCGAATTTCTGATGATTTGAAGCAAATGGTCATAAACCGTGGGTACGGTATACTTAACACACGCAAACACTCAAACACAAACTTCTACCAAATTTCCCATCCTTGACCTTTAATATATTAATCGTGGGGGTCTGGAACCAACTCCCTAGTAATGTTGTTGAAGCTGACACCCTGGGATCCTTCAAGAAGCTGCTTGATGAGATTCTGAGATCAATAAACTACTAACAACCAAACGAGCAAGATGGGCCGAATAGCCTCCTCTCGTTTGTAAACTTTCTTATGTTCTAATATAATATAATATAGAAAATAAAACAATTCTAAACTTATTTACAAAAATATAGTAAATATATTTAGGAATGTCTTTATAATCCACAAATTTTATGATTATATCAACTTACTAAAGTTCAATTAGTTCTGTTGAAGAGGGAAAAAGGTTTTAAAAATATGATTTGCTAAAGATATCCCATTTAAGGATAGTTGTTGTTGTTTTTTGTTTGGGTGCTTAAAAAAAAAAAAAAAAAAAAAAAGTGCAACGAGCCATAGTTTTAAGCATGGTACAGCTGTACAGTATTTTGTTTGACTATTTTTGCAATAAGTTTAGATTTGTTTTATTTTCCACATTTTTATCCTTTATATTAATATTAAAAAAAAAAATAAACCATTAATAATGAATAACAACATTGTCAATGTAAAAAAAAACAAGTTAGAAAAACGCAACAGTCGTTTAAGTGGTAATATCAAAAATATATTTCTAACAATGAAGATGATGAAAAAGACCAATAATGGCAACGCATGCAAGGGATAATGAGAATGCAAGGTAAGTGTATGGGAAGTGACAATTGATGGGTAAGGCATTGCAGATCCGGGCTGGGGTGCTGGAGCATTTTTTTGGTTGTGCATTGTCAATGTTTTTTGTTGCAGATGTGACTTTTGAGCTGATAAGGGAATGGTCACAATCCCCCTGAAGTTGTACAAAGAGCATTTCAATATAAAGTGGAGTGATGAAAAAAAAAAGCGCCAAGTTAGAAGCAACAGTTGTGTGAATATTGGGCCCCAGCACCTTTCCAATTGTGCCTATTTGCCTGATATTTGACAAGGTTGCCCCAATTGCTTCTCCTAACTTGGGCTTTTGTGTTTGATATCATCACTTTAAACGGCTGTTGCATTTTTCAAACTTGTTTTTTTTACATTGACATTGTTATAGATATTTTTTTTTTTTTTTTTTTTTTTCATCAAATAAGGAATAAAGGGAGGGAAAGATATTAGAGAATGTGTATGGTAAATAGACAGACAGACAGACAAGACAAGGGAGTAACAAGTAGAGTAATATAACAGAAATGAGAAGATTTGAAAATAAAATAATGGGAGAAGGGACTTTTGGACAGTTTAACATTGTATTCTTTTAGTTGCAAATGTACATCCATCAGTGGTGAAAACAATATGTCTATTTTGGTAGGTATTAATAGATTGATATTTTCGTAGGCACAAAACAACGATGTTATGAATGGTTAAAAAGGTACATATGCATGTCAGTGTTAAAGGGTAGTATTGTAACACATTTTAATGCTGGAAAAAAAACACTATTCTCCTTGTTACAGAGGTGTTATGAACTTAGGGCAATGTAAGACATTTGTAAAGCATTCGATCTCTTCATAAAAGTCCATATCCATGTCCTTTTGCCTTTCTTGACCATGGTTTGACTTCAATGAGCACAATATTTGCATGCACCCATTTTCCAGTAGCACCCACAGCATGAAGAGACACAAACACACAAAGAACACGCTGTCCAGTGGCCACACCCCCCAGGTCACGCTATAGTTCTGACTGAGGTCTCAGCAATCAGGCTCATGCGTAGGAACTGAGAAGAACTGAGCACGTTTTTATTTTTCTTAAATATATGTTTGGCCATGGATTTTGGACAAAGGCGTTATAAAGAAAGGTGACAAATACAGATGCAGTCACTTTACAGTATTTTCAATCTTGCCTGTGCATGGTAACCACTCTTTTTCCAGTTTCAAACCACAATTAGGCAAGTTTATGCTTTGCAGACTTGAATTGCTTTTTTTTTCTTTTTTAAAGCTTCTATTTTCCCTTTATATTCAATGTGATTGACGTGACACTTTATTAATTATGATATATATATATATATATATATAGTATATATATATATATATATATATATATATATATATATTATATATATATATATATATATATATATACACACAACAAGTTTAAGTTTATTTTAAACAGGATGTTACCTGCGTGTTTATTTTCCAAGGAAGTACAATAATCAGAGTCGTAAAGTTAAACCAGAGTTCGCAAACAATCAGGTAGTCATCCAAAATAGGGTCAAAACAGCCAACAGGGTTATCCGAACAGTCCAGGGTCATACACGATAATGCAATCCAGAAATCAATAGAACACACCAACACCCTCTCCAAACACAGCACTAAACTCCCTCTACTCCCCCTATCTGTGGTGCTGTCGCTTTGCTCCTTTTATAGTGCTGGTCATTACCCCTTGATCACGTGGTGTGCTGACATACCTTAATTACCTGGTAAGGATCCTGGGTAGTGTAGTTTGTGGTGGGTGACCATTTTGTGAACTGTAGTCCTATTGGGACCTCCTAAGGACAAAGTCCTAACAAAATCTCTGCCCTCACATATCTGCCATTCAGGACCATGCCCTGAGGGTTATCACTATATATATATATATATATATATATATATATATATATATATATATATATATATATATATATATATATATATGATTGATGTATCTACTATAGATACTAATGAGAGCAAAACAAATACAAAAGAAAAACAAGGGAACCGCAGATCTTTTCAAGAAAGCTGGGAGACTTTGTATAAATGGATTTTATATTTTTAAACGCTGCAATAACAGTTTGTGAAGCATCCACACTATAATCTGACAGAACAGGTGATTTATTTGCACTGTGCAGAACCTTGTTTTCCCACTGGTGCTTGAGCCCTGGAGCACTCACGGAATCACCACCTATGCACCTATTATCGGTGATTAAAGCCTGGTTTTCAAACAAACTGATTATTGCTCACCAACACTGTCTTGATATAAGAAAAGTGTGTTTTTAAAAAAAAGTAATTTCAGCTTTCAATCACTTAAAATATGCTGACGATAATGTAAACAACACCATCAACAACTGCGCAGTGGCGCAGCGCGGGCGAAGGCAGTGTGCTCTTCAAGGACGTCATGTTGTAAATGGTGTAGATATCAAACTGCTTGCGATCCCTGGTTTATTTTGACATTGACCAACATGTGGAATCACATGATTGGTAGATGTCCAGTTATTTAGCTTTTGTGTTTGAAAAGTCGCTACACACTCTTAAAAAAACTAAAGTAAGAAACAGAAGAAGAAGAATTATTATGTATAGAGGTATTTACATTTTTTTCACATCTGATGCATGACAGTTTCAGGCTTTTGCTACTGGTACAGATGGTAATTATAAGTGATTTAGTTTTGCCGATGCAACATGGTGAAAACGGCAAAACTCTTGGAGCTGTATAGAGCCTCGGTAGTTTCAAACAAGTTTTTCTAACTTGTACAAGGAACTACTGTTCCTCTCAATAATAAAGGTCAAGGATGAGCAATTTGGTAGAATTTTGTGTTTTTGAGAGTTTGAGTTAAGTGTACCATACCTGCGGTTTATGCCCATCTGCTTCAAATTGTCAGAAATTCAGGCAGAAACTTTCTCAGAACATAAGAACATAAGAAAGGAGGCCATTCAGCCCATCTTGATCATTTGGTCGTTAGTACCTTATCGTTCCCAAAATCTCATCAAACAGCTTCTTGAAGGACCCCAGGTGTATAATTACTGTACAATGGGAAATTTTGGTGGATAATTTAATTTGGCTTTATTGGCAATTTTGATTGGATCACCAAGAATACTTCCACCAATCAGATGGTTCAGTAATCGTAAGGATCCCACCCTCTGGCAGACTGATAATCAGAACAGGTTAAAGAATGTGTCAGCTGTCAAAGTGGATATGAGAATGGCAGTGATGAAGCCAATTTGCTTAAAAAATGTAAAATAATAGACATTTCCATCAAAGGACTTAAAAAATCTGGAATTGATCTGATGCGATCAGAAACCCAGAGGCACAATAAACTGAGCCTGCTACTGTAATAGGTCTGTTATTTTTTTAAGTTAAGCATTTTTATGTTTGTTTTTTTTTCGTGGATTTAATTAACATTAAAAATTATTTTTGACAGACTATTAGAAAGTCTGTAACAAAGTGGCGGACCATTATTGTCGATACGTTATAGATACTACTATTACTGAAGATACCCACTGTGCTGACATCGCAAAGTCCATAACAAAACAAAACGTTAAAATGTATTGGTCCTGCACCATATGAAAGTGAGCTGATTTTACCAGTGCTTGCATTTTTCTTTGTGAATGTGCTACTCATTCAATCTAAGGACCAGCTATCACTGAATAGCTGCTTTATAACTGAACTCTAGTTTCTTAGATGGTCTACTGTTGCTGAACTATTGTCTCAAATAATTAGTAGTTAAAAAAGGGAAATGCTTTAAAACAATTTCTACCTCGCTAAATAATTGACTAAAATTAGAAATACTGTACTGCCATTATTTAGTTGAGTTTCTTTCTTTAAAAAAAAAAGTAGTGAATACATAAATATGATTCAAAAACATTTTATTCAGTAAAATAAACGTAAGCCCTGATCCACAATGTATCATCCAACAATGGAGTCCCTTCAATTACAATGAGCAAGCATTAAATTAGATCTGCTTGCTAGGACATGACATCCTATCCATATCATAATAATACCTAAATAAAGAAACTGGTGTCTATTTAATTGATCTAAACAGCAGGATATCTAAATACCACCACTACTTAGTTAATTAAAATGTGGCTCTTTGAGTACCAAGGTAACTTAAATCAAACATCTAACAGTACAAGTGAGTCTCTTTAGTGTATATCTGTCAATGTTAGACTTAAATATAACTGCTATTTAGATCGGCCATTGTTTAGATCAACTGAATAGACCTCACAGTCTTAAAAGTAAACTGAGAGGTCTTATTTTTACCCCAAGAATCTTACACTCTAAGCAATAGCACATGATGCATCTTCAACCACCTGAGAAGTGGGTTGCATCAGTACCACCCATGCCTTCAAATGGTTTATTAAGTTATAAAATGGTTCATTTTTTTTTTTTTTTTAGCTGAAGTCTAAGAAGACCTTATAAATGTTTTTAAATTTGAGATGTTGAGTAGACAGTTTCAATCTGGTTTAAACCAAAAATTATCTACGACAATAAAAATGAGTTCATAAGCTTTTCTTTTTCAGATGGCTGAACACTCACTGGTTAAAAAAAAATTTCAAACTCTATGGTATCTGCATTTTGCTATTTGAGCATGTGTAAATTTAAATCTTGTCTGATCAGTGCAGAACATTGACACAATCAGACTGCTTGTACCTAAATCAGCAACAGGTCCAGCTTTGTATCTAATAAGATATAAACTCAAAGAAAAGTTAATTTGGAACAATCACATCACCTTGAAAAAAGATATCATATGTTACTTAATGCTATAATAAAGCTTATTGATTTTGACTGGCTCTGTGGAGAGAAACAATACAAATAATGTATCCAGTTAACTAAGCTTAGTTTAGTAGTGTGCTTTCAGTGTGTTGTTAGGGTTAATAAGTAGTAAATGAAACCTCGAACAGATAATGAACAGCATTAAAGTTGTTGTACGGTAGCTAACAATTCCATAAATCTTAATTGTTATGCACATTTATTTTAAAGATCTCAAATATCTACTTTTAATATCTAGAAAAATATGTTATACTAAACATATATTTTTACTTTAAAACATGATATCCAGTACTACTTTGAGACAGTGTTGCACTTGCTTGGTCATTTCATCTTGAGGGTGAAATAGCCCCATCAGCTGCTTTCCCTATCGATGGAAATGCTTTGACGCAGAACACACTGATGAAGTGAAATTGCCCAGGAAGTGCAAGGGTAATAGCTTTCCTGAGAATACGGTATATAAAAGAAAAACTTTCCTTAACATAGTTGTATCATATTGAGATATTTTATATATATATATATATATATATATATATATATATTATATATCATATATATATATAATATATATATATATATATATGTATGACACATACTTTTAAAATCCGGCAGGTGTATATACAGTACTGTGCAAAAGTTTTAGGCAGGTGTGAAAAAATGCTGTAAAGTAAGAATGCTTTCAAAAATAGACATGTTAATTGATTATATTTATCAATTAACTAAATACAAAGTGAGTTAACAGAAGAAAAATCTAAATCAAATCCATATTTGGTGTGACCACCCTTTGCCTTCAAAACAGCATCAATTCTTCTAGGTACACTTGCACAAAGTCAGGGATTTTGTAATCATATAGTCACGTGTACGATTAAACAATTATACCAAATAGGTGCTAATGATCATCAATTCAATAAGTAGGTTGAAACACAATCATTAACTGAAACAGAAACAGCTGTGAAGGAGGAATAAAACTGGGTGAGGAACAGCCAAACTCAGCTAACAAGGTGAGGTTGCTGAAGATATTGCATCAGCAAGGTCTCTCTCAAGGCAGACAGGGATTTCCAGATGTGCTGTCCAAGCTCTTTTGAAGAAGAACAAGTGGGCAACGTTGAGGACCGTAGACATAGTGGTCAGCCAAGGAAACTTACTGCAGCAGATGAAAAACACATCATGCTTACTTCCCTTCGCAATCGGAAGATGTCCAGCAGTGCCATCAGCTCAGAATTGGCAGAAAACAGTGGGACCCTGGTACACCCATCTATTGTCCGGAGAAGTCTGGTCAGAAGTGGCCTTCATGGAAGACTTGCAGCCAAAAAGCCATACCTCCGACGTGGAAACAAGGCCAAGCGACTCAACTATGCACGAAAACCCAGGAACTGGGGTGCAGAAAAACGGCAGCAGGTGCTCTGGACTGATGAGTCAAAATTTGAAATATTTGGCTGTAGCAGAAGGCAGTTTGTTCACCGAAGGGCTGGAGAGCGGTACACGAATGAGTGTCTGCAGGCAACAGTGAAGCATGGTGGAGATTCCTTGCAAGTTTGGGGCTGCATTTCTGCAAATGGAGTTGGGGATTTGGTCAGAATTAATGGTCTCCTCAATGCTGAGAAGTACAGGCAGATACTTATCCATCATGCAATACCATCAGGGAGGCACCTGGTTGGCCCCAAATTTATTCTGCACATGACAACGACCCCAAACATACAGCGAAAGTTATTAAGAACTATCTTCAGCAAGGAGTCCTGGAAGTGATGGTATGGCCCCCACAGAGCACTGATCTCAACATCATCGAGTCTGTCTGGGATTACATGAAGAGACAGAAGCAACTGAGGCTGCCTAAATCCACAGAAGAACTGTGGTTAGTTCTCCAAGATGTTTGGCCCAACCTACCTGCCGAGTTCCTTCAAAAACCGTGTGCAAGTGTGCCTAGAAGAATTTTCGAAGGCAAAGGGTGGTCACACCAAATATTGATTTGATGTAGATTTTTCTCCTGTTCACTCACTTTGTATTTTGTTAATTGATAAATATCAACTATTAACATGTCTATATTTGAAAGCATTCTTACTTTACAGCATTTTTTCACACATGCCTAAAACTTTTGCACAGTACTATATATATATATATATATATAATATATATATATATATATATATATAATATATATATATATAAAATTGGATATTATTAACGTCAGGGCATTATAAATCAACAGTGGCAGGTAAATCCGTGTGTGTTATAACATACAGGACAGGTATGTTTCTTTCACAACTGCACATTTGAGACCTATGTAGGTAACAGAAGGGCAACAAATAATTTTGTAATCTACAATTACTTTAAACTATTAGCAATTCCTCATTTAAACAGCTTTCACTTAAATGTAATTCTCATAGCATTATACCGTACATTATTATTTTGTATGAATAAAATAACAACAAAAAGCTTACTTTATATTGTCCAAACAGCCTGAATCCGGTTTCAGTATAGCAGTATGATGGAACATTTTGTAGAGTGCAATCCCAAGGAAGATTACATTGAGCTGGAATATATAATAAAAGTATTACAAAGTGTAACTTTTGCTGGAATGTGTCATCTGTCATTTTCTGATAAGTGTATTTACACCATAAGGGTCAGCTGGGGGATTATACATCTTTCCTGTTTTACAGACAAAGAGGGAAAGTGTATTGTTTAGTATTCCTACTGTGAAAGCAAAATGGTTCAGAGAACAAGAAGGTAGGATGTCAGCGCAGCAAATATAGTTTTGATCTATATAGGGATTTAGGAGACAGAAATAAAAGCTTCTGTTTAATTTAAACATACTACATGCAAGGCTACAATAATTGTGGTATGCTTTTTAGTCTTGTAGAGCAATACAGTACAGAGCAGTGCTGTTTTCACTATATATGCTGCCATCAGATGATATTATCCGCAGGCATGGAGTGAATTTATATTGTTATGCAGACGACACAGTTATAATTGCCTCTGGATCCAGGTAATCCGTCTGCTGGGGTTCTACTAGTTGCTTGCCTTGATGACATCAAGTGCTGGATGTCACAGAGCTTCTTAATGTTGAATTCTGACAAAACGGAGGTCATGCTTGTAGGCGCACAGCATCAATAAAAAAAATATTTAGCAGTCTCTTATCAGAACTAAAACTAGAAATGAGAAATTTGGTGGTCATCTTTGATCCTGATCTATCATTTGAGAATCACATCAGGAAAATTTAAAGTGTCATTTTATCATTTGAGAAATATAGCTAAGCTTAGAACTATTATTTCCGTATCTGCTTCTAAGATGCTAATGCATGCCTTGTTTCATTAAGAACTGACTATTGCAATGCACTTTTCTCTGGTATCCCAAAACGTGGTTTCTCGCTTACAGCTCATTCAGAACAATGCCATTTACTGACCACGTATATTCCGAATCGCATTCTGAGATCACAGGATGCGAGCTATTGGTTATTCCTAGGGTTAACAAAATCATCATGGCAGGTAGGGATTTTTCTTGTAGAGGACCTAAATTATGGAATGCTCTGCCTGTGTTTGTCAGGGAATCTTAGACCATTACAGTTTTTAAGTTAAAACTGAAAATGTATTTTATAAAATGGCTTTCTTGTCTTAGTGGGTTTTAATGTAAATTTATAGTGTATTATTATTATTATTATTATTATTGTGTGTATATGTATGTATATTTATCTATGTACGCATGTGTGTATATATAGCACTGAATTTCTGTACCAAACCGAGTAATGTATTTATGGTCTTTGCTGAGTTAGGGCCTTTCGAAGGGTTGGTGAAAAAATATGAAATGGTTCTTGAGTTATTAATAATAAAAAGATAACGGCCTAATATTATATTTTTAAAGTCCTCTCAGCAATCACATACACACAAGCTCCCGTATATATGTGTGTATGTATATTGCAAAAGTATTCAGACCCCTGACCAATTCTCTCATATTACTGAATTACAAATGGTACATTGAAATTTCGTTCTGTTCGATATTTTATTTTAAAACACTTAAACTCAAAATCAATTATTGTAAGTTGACAATGGTTTTATTCTGGGAAATATTTTTAAGAAAAATAAAAAAACTGAAATATCTTCAACCCCCACACATTAATATTTGGTAGAGCCACCTTTCACTGCAATAACAGCTTTAAGTCTTTTGGGGTAAGTATGTACCAGCTTTGCACACAGTGTCGGAGTGATTTTGGCCCATTCTTCTGGGCAGATTTGCTCCAGGTTGTTCAGGTTGGTTGGACGACGCTTGTGGACCGCAATTTTCAAACAGTGCCACAGATTCTCAATGGGATTGAGATCAGGACTTTGACTGGGCCACTGTAGGACATTCATCTTTTTGTTCTTGAGGCACTCCAATGTTGCTTTGGCCTTGTGCTTGGGATCATTGTCCTGCTGAAAGGTGAATTTCCTCCCAAGCATCAGTTTTTTAGCGGACTGAAGCAGATACTCTTGCAGTATTTTCCTGTATTTTGCTCCATCCATTCTTCCTTCAATTGTAACAAGATGCCCAGTCCCTGCTGATGAGACGCATCCCCACAGCATGATGCTGCCACCACCATACTTCACTGTAGGGATGGTGTGTCTTGAGGCATGGGCAGTGTTAGGTTTGCACCACACATAGCGCTTTCAGTTGGCAAAAAAGCTCTATCTTGGTCTCATCTGACCACAAAACCTTTTCCCACATCGCAGCTGGGTCAATCTCATGCTTTCTGGCAAACTCCAGACGTGCTTTCAGATGGTATTTTTTGAGTAACGGCTTCTTTCTTGCCACCCTCCCATACAGGCCAGTGTTATGCAGAGCTCTTGATATGGTTGACTGGTGCACCATTACTCCACTCCCAGCCACTGAACTCTGTAGCTCCTTCAAAGTGATTGTTGGCCTCTCTGTGGCTTCTCTCACAAGTCTCCTTCTTGTTTGAGCGCTGAGTTTTGAGGGACAGCCTTTTCTTGGCAGTGCCTGGGTGGTGTGATGCAGCTTCCACTTCCTGATTATTGATCCAACTGTGCTCACTAGGATATCCAAACACTTCGATATTATTTTGTACCCTTTCCCTAATATATGGATTTGTATTACTTTATCTCTAACTTCTGTAGAATACTCTTTGGTCTTCATTTTCCTTCAGATTCACAGCTTTACCAATGATCCTTCAACAGTGGCGTTTTTATCCAGAAAATGTGACAGCAGCTTTAATGGTTCACAGGTGGAGGCCAATGGTAAGGTAATTGTGTCCTCGTTAGGGCAATTTCTTTCATCGGTGCAAATTGGGAGCTTCCACAGCACAGGGGTTGAATACTTATGCAAGCAAGATATTTCAGTTTTTTTATTTTTCCTAAAAATATTTCCCAACATAAAACCAATGTCACCTTACAATAATTGATTCTGAGTTTCAGTGTTTAAAAATAAAATATCAAACAGAACGAGATTTCAATGTACCATTTGAAATTCGGTAATATGAGAGAATTGGTCAGGGGTCTGAATACTTTTGCAAGGCACTGTATGTGTGTGTGTGTGTGTGTGTGTATATATATATATATATATTTATATATATATATATATATATATATATATATATATATATATATATAGTATACTCTTATTTAAATATGTTATTTAAATTGTATGATTGTGGTAGATGTGTGTAATATGCTACACAAATGTCTTGTCATTTGTTTTTTTGCTATGTAAAATACACTTTTGAAGACAGAAACATTATGTGAAAATACCCATAATACAGTACTATAAATTAAAAAGTTTTATCAACAAAACAGTGTTTTACATACAGCAACATACACAAATATAAAACCAACACCTAAGCAACTGCTTGTATTACTATAGATGTTCCTCCAGCTTTATATTAAAACTGCAAAAAAAAAAAAAAGAGTGATTAATGCAGTCATACATAGGTCAAGAAAGAACACAGCTCTGCAATAGGAATGCATTCAAATTCAGGATCCTCAGTGGAAATCAAACAGAGGCCTCATTGTGTGCCCTGGGAGGGGGAGGGGGTTAATTACTGGGTGCTTACCATAATTATCAAGGTTGCTGGGCCTATGAAGCTCCAAATAAAGTAGGTGTCAAGCCTGAGCCAACATCTGTAATAAAACACAAGGGATAGAAGGCATTCAAGGACCTAAGCATAGGCATAGCATATCATAGCATACTTACATCAACTCTGAGTGAGTGACAAAGAAGAATGGGCGCCTCAAAACAATCCACCGGGAGCCAGGAAATATTACATTGCTTGTTTATTTAATTGCTGGATTATCACCGTGTAACAATTCTTTATTTATTTTTTGGTTCCTGGGTAGTAATTGTTATTTCCTAATTGCTTATGCCTCAAAAGTATAGAAAATGGCTATTATTCCCCACAAACTTTGCTTTTGTGACCAGGACAGTGATATTTCAAAATATCACTATTTCCAATGGGAAAACGGGCAAATGTGTGTCTTTTCGTTCACATAAAGTCAGAAAAAAACAACATATGAATCCAAATTAACATGTATTTATACTAAAGTAATACAAAAATGACTACAAAAGATTTAGAAGTTAGTAGTTTTTCGAGATTTATGATTATACTGTATTTACAATACCTATAGATTGAATTGTAATTAGGTCAGTCCTAACCTTTGGTTTTTTAGCTCAAAGTACAGGTCACGACCACTTAGAACAGGTGTGTTTGTGTTGACCTGATTCACCCGCAGTAAGTGATGGACGATGTAAACTCCCACACAATAACCTGACATTCAAAATGTCCCCCAATCACCAATACAGTAATCAAAACAAACACGTTTGCATGCAGTAAAAAATCTTTATTAAAACACTCATTACACAAATAAAAAAGATGTATTAAAACCTATGAATGTATAGTAATCTGTCGCGATGGGACCAGAGTAAAGGGTTTTAAATACCATTATACACCGCTGTAACAACTACTGTACTATTTTATTATTATTATTATTATTATTATTATTATTATTATTATTATTATTTTGAGGTTTAGCTTTTATTAGGCAGCTCCCCTACATCCCTTGTTAGAAAGAAATAGGGTATTAATGCTTGTGACAGAGTAGCCACCTGCCATGTGGGTGCGTGGATTCGCTGCTGAGTGACAGGTAGGCGATTGAGATGGAGATTGAAGCTGATACGTCCCGCAGACGAACAGGATTTATTTACATATTGTAGCACTGAACTGAGAGGTTTCCAGGATATGAGAAAAACAGCAGTTGCAGTTCAATGCAGTAGGAAACCCCTGCATTTATTATTCTTTTAGCTTTCAGTGAACAACGGCTCTCATTCCTCTCCTCCCACTCACAAATTCAACCTCTCTTAACTCTCTCTTCTCTCTTTCTCTACACACACACCCAAGTCCCTCCCTCTAGCTCACTCATTGGTCCAACACTTCCTATCTCCAACTGCTTGTGTCAGACCTGCTCTAGTCACCCAAGCACCAAAACACACTAGCAAATATCCCCATTCCCTTCCCCAGTCCATAATCAGGTTAATTCCCATATTGTCCCAGCTTTTTGAAGCAATGTTGCATTGTTTGCTGAATGACAGAGTACCAAGCATGCTTTAGCAAGCACACAGTATCTAACAAGACATTTTATTTACACTGAATTTTCATGCTGATGCTCACTGCTTTTCTCTTTCCAGCCACGCTTAATTGCTGTTGCAGTCAGTGCTGTTTTTTCAGACTGTAAATAAACCTGACACTGCGTACAGGGATTATATAGCCATGGTACAGTACAGGGGCAATCACTCAGTAACGAGGTGCAAACAGCTGATTGATCGATCTGTCAAGATTTTTTACTAGAGTAACGTGCTGCTTACTGAAATATATGTGAATGGCAAGGTAACGAGGTGAAAACAGCTGATTTGTGGATTTGTAAGAGAAATTCCTACAGTATAAAGCAGTACGTTTGTTATTTAAATGTATGTGAATGGCACATGACGAGATCCAAAAAGATGAGTTTGCCCGAAATACACACTGTACTTAACATGGTATAAACAATGCCTTTGTTATTGAAATCAATGGGAATGGCAAATGGCAAACGCTATTTGTCCTATATAAATGGCTGCCCGAAATAACCCTGTACGGCGGCGTCCTTCAATTGGTGGCTTTCCGTCTGGCCCGTCGGATGTCAGCTGCAGTGGTGCCAACCAAGCGTTTTTTCCACATAATGTGGCTGTTTTCAATTACATTCTGCTGGAAAAGCACTTTAATTTATGGGGCTTTAATGTGAAACAACTAAATAGGCTTTTAAACCAAGTCTTTACTTTCATGTTAAATGCAGAATGAAGAACGCTAAAACGAGATCACAACATTAATAAATGACTAGTCTGTATT
Source organism: Polyodon spathula (assembly GCF_017654505.1). Classification (NCBI taxonomy): domain Eukaryota; kingdom Metazoa; phylum Chordata; class Actinopteri; order Acipenseriformes; family Polyodontidae; genus Polyodon; species Polyodon spathula. The sequence continues at coordinate 48,884,461 of NC_054534.1, forward strand.
AATGTTAATGCAATTACAAACAGTGATTGTAATAACATGTGTCCTGCATTTATTCTTTTTTAAATTATAGATTCATTGCTTATAAAAATGTTGCACCCTCATTCGCATGCAGTTTCTTCATTCTGCACGCACCAAAACACGTATATTAAACCAATTTTACTACTAAATGGCTAACAGGGATCAATCGAATTTTTTAAAAGAGGAAGAAAATGCTTGGGGAAAAAACAGAGAAAAACAACAATCTTAAATGTAAGAAGTGGTATTCTTACTAATGCAGTTTCCCAGTGTTCACATTGGGTTCACCTCCCCCAGGTGCCTTAAATTAAGCAATATACTATCAGTGCTAATTAAGAACCCTATGAGAGACAGCCAGAACCAGAGCGAGAATCCAGCAGCCAATAGTAAGCAAGCAAGCAGGCAAGAGGATTGGAGACCAGGATGGGTTGGGACAAAACTAAACCGAAGCAGCATTGTTACGAAGGGCAAGGTGGAAATAAAGCTGGCCGGCAGACTGGAACGAGTAGCGTGGGAGCCGACGCCGCTGCAAGAGAGAGAGGGAGAGCAGCCAGAGTGGCGGAGGGGATTGCACTAATTAAGAAGGAAAGTATCTAGGACTTATTTTTGAAATATCAGAGGTGGACAACCAACGGGCATCCAATTTGGCCAGTATTATAATATACTGGCTGTTACAGAATCAGGACACTAATTTATATTGTGCATTGGCACAGGGTTTTGTTTTGTTTCCAGCTCCTCCTTGCTTGCGCTGCTAAGAAGATGGGGGAGTAAACCCGCCCTACGAGGGAGGGCGGCATGGGGGAGGAGCGGTGCACTGCACCTCAATGCTGAGCTAAATGCCTCAAAGTTGAGTATCAGTGGCCTGCTGGAAAGGCACTTTAACAGAGGCTTTAGCCAAATAGAGGTGCAGCAAGTAAACATCTACACCGATACTTTACTGTGCTGGGTCTACCTGCGGTAAGGACTGTGTTTGCTTCCCATTTCTTTGCAGAGGGGTGGCACCATGAAGGGGAGCTGGATCAGCTGGGATGAGCTGCAATGCAAGGAGGAGGAGCCATTGTAAACTGGACAAAACCAGGCCAGCCATGTTAGGCTGTGAAGAGGAAAGAAAAGACAGACTTGTGTGGGACTGTAGCGTGGCAGGGAGAGTGAAGCCTGGAGCCAAGAATAATTATCAGAGTTGAATACTGCATACTGTTAGACTAGGTTTGGGGAGGTGGGGGACATTCTGGAATGAACTATTAGGAAACTGGCCTTATTGGCCTTATTGCAAAGGGTCTGGTTGGGGTCGATGTTGTTTCTTATTTCTATTTATCGCTGCCTATTTATTCTGTACTTTACTTATTCTATCATGTATTTATTCCTGTAACCAGAGCATTCATATTTTAGCTGTTTAAAAGTGAATTGACACAGCATTTATTGCACGGTGTGAAGGGGGTATTGATTAGGTTTTAGATGTTTATTACCAGGTGGCATTTTTAAGCGATGTGGAGCAGTGCGACAGCGGCCCCGGGGAACGAGAACTTGAAAACCTGAAGTAAAAACTACTAGTGGAGATGAGGAAAGAAATGAGAGAGTGAGGTACACAGTTAATGCAGGAAATCTGAGACGGGTTGCCAAGGTCGGAACCTTTGTTGAATCAACCTTATGGGTAAACTCAACATACCCCCCATACCCCCCCCCCCCCCCCCCCCCCCCCCCCCCCCCCCCCCCCCCCCACCACTCCCTCGGGGAGCCCCAGGCCAGTCCGAGGCCCTGTAGGGACATCCTATCGGGGGGGAAGGATAGGACTTATAATGCTGGCAACCGATTTGTTATGTTTGCCATGAAACTGGTCATGTCTTTTGAGTGTCCTCAGGAATTGATGAACCAGCCGACTTCAAAGCTCCTCCATTGACAAGGTAGGGCAAGTAGTCGGGACACAAGACTGCTGAGATCCCCCTCATGGCCCAGAAGGCTTTAGTAGGAGACTGCCCAGTCCTGGAGATAGAAGTGGAAGGAAAATTAATTGCCTGCAAGTTGGACATGGGTTCTCCAGTTACCCTGCTTTAGTCAGACACTTGTGAGAAAATGGTTAGAACCCCGATCTTTGGAGTCCTCTACATTGGACACTTGATACTGGATGTGAAGGTAAAGGAGTGGAAGCGACAGCATGGGAGAAGTACAGGCGTGGAAAAGTGCAGAGCAGTTAAAGAAACTCGGAGCAGCTGATTCAAATTCAGTGCCATTCTGAGACATGGGCGAGGGGAGGAGCCAACAGCACAGCAGAACAACACAGCTATAAACGAGTCAGTCTTCCCAGCGACAGCGAGTGGAAGCGACAGCGTGGGAGAAGTACAGGCGTGGAAAAGTGCAGAGCAGTTTAGAAGCAGTTTGAAAGCAGGTTGACGGCTGCAGAAGAAACTAAACTTCAAAAAAAAAAAACTATCAACATGGTCTTCAAGCCAGTAATCTGTGACACCTGCATGATGTGGGAAATCCGAGAAAACCCAGCAGAGCTAAACCAAGTGTGCGTAAAGTGCCGCGCCATCCAGGACTTGCATAAACTAGTAAGTATGCTAGAAATGAAGCTGGAAGAAAGGAGACAGCAATAGGATCTTGAGGAGCTGGCACACCCACAATTCATGGAAGTCTGCACCACCCCTAACAGACGGAAAGCCACCAGGGAGATAGAAGGTCAGAACAGATGACATTATGTACTTTTTGTGGGTTGATCAGTGGCAAAAACTTCTAATTAAATCTATTTTCACTCCATGTTGTAACACAATAAAATGTGGAAAAGTCCAAGGGGGTGGAAGGAGCCCGTGCGCCCACAGCTCAAGAGGGGGGAGACGGTGTGTCCACAGCCCAGGTACCCACCAGTAGAGGGAGAATTTTTTGCCGCCAGAAGGGGAGGAGCCCCTGCCGTCTTCGCCAGGAGCAGAGCAGCAAGAGCTGCCTCTGTCTCCACCCCCGTTACAGGGAGAGAAGCAGGGGCTGCCTCTGTCTCCACCCCCGCTAGAGGGAGAGAAGCAGGAGCTGCCTCTCCCTTCAGCATTGGAGGGACCAGGGCAGGATGCTGTCGGACCTCAGCAGCCCCTGCACTGGTTGCTGAGGGGAGCACGGGGGAAAAAACGCCTGGCCGCAGTGGCTGCAAAGAGGTCCAACCCCCGCACCACAGCTAGGCCTGGCCTCCTCCTGCCATCGCCTTCCGAGGGCCTGGGGTCACTACGGGGGGGGGGGGGGGTTATACGTAACAGGACGAGCAGCCCTGTTCAGTATTTATTTTAGAACAGGGTTTCCCCCTCCGCTGTATTTTGTGTTTGTATTATGATTTGGTTGTTGTAAATATTACTGGATAGCTGTTCAGTTTTGTTTTTGCAGTGTGGAGGGGAACCCTATCCACGTTAATTAAAACTCGTGCAGAAGGTGGCCATCTCCCGAATTAAGTGATTCATTTGTTGCTAATTGGGAGATGGTCACCTGTATAAATACCGGCAGCTCTCTGCACTTCGGGGTGGCTGTATGGAGGAGAGCGAGAGACAGCAGGAAACGAGATGGAAAAAACGTACAGGATCAGTGAAGGTGATTGCCCAGCCTGACCTGTATCGTATTTCTAGTATTTTGTGTTCGTGATTATTTTTGATTCAAATTTTATTTTTGTGTTTTGTGAGCAAGTGTTTATTTTTTTTAATTTCTAATATGACATATATTTATTATTTAATAACAGGTGTTAAGTTTAATTCCCAGTTTACAAGAGACGTGGCAAACTCTGAGTTGTCATTTTAAATTTGTAATCGTCGCGGATATTTATATTAAGTTTTCTTCGTACAAATAATACAGCGAAAGAGAAAATATAATTTGTACGTGTTGACATATTGTATCAGAAACCATTGTGCATTTGTCTTGCGATTTATTTGATGTGCAATTATATACTGTGGTCAAGCTATCAGACAGTTTTCAAATGCCAGTCAAGCTATCAGACACTTAACTTGTATAGGTAGTTTCCCTGTTTCAAGCAGTGACATTCTTCACTCCGAGATTTAGAACTGCACTGGAATAAAACAAGCGATGAAATACACATTCACACATTTTCAAAAAGAATGAAAAATGTAATAAGTATGAAAGAAATCTCATTAATAGCTTATTATAACAGTCAAAGGACGATTCCATGTTGTTTAAATTATTGAGAACAGACATTTTTGCTGCTTACTATTAAAATGTATATGACCAAAAACGTGTGTGTGTGTATCAGCGTACCAATATATGTATTCTCACACGGAGTTTCACATAATAATTTGCAAGTAAAAGGTATAACCTTTGATATGACGTGGGGACTTTCATTGTAGAAGTGAGGATGAGAGATTTGCACAAGGTACTACATTAAATTGGAGAGCTATCTGAATTACTAGTGTTTGGTGCTGTGCGAGTACAATCACCATGTCAACTAGGATTACAGATGTTCATATAAATAATTTAACTGCACTAAGTTTAGGACGGTATATATACGAAGTCAATCGTTTTGTGCGTTTCTCAAATTATGTATACACCTTAAAAACGCCATTCTCCACTAAAAATATATACGTTTTCAATATTAACAGTCCCACGTAGTCTTCATTAAAACGTCAAAAACGTTATTTTCTTTCCCAATAAATTTATTAAAAAGATTCAGTCTCCGAGGAATTTACCATTAAAATAATATAACTTTATTAAAGTGAGCCCACATAAACACTTACCTTATTAAACACGTATTTGCTGGACAGTACATGACACGTCCACAAACGACATTTTTGAAGGGAAATACACATTTGGCAAGTAGTGATTTTAACTATGCACAGACATAAATTATACCGACAAAATAATGCTTTTAAAATATTTGTTTAAAAAAAAAACAAAAAAAACGAGCAATTTCCTGAAGATAAAATGTATTTATAATACAAATTAAATGTAAGTATACATTATGATAAATTTTTAAAAATAAATAAAATGTTGTCTGCAGTACATTTCGACAAATAAGATGACAACATATTTAAACAAAAATTACTGTCTGCAATGCAGTACCTGTTTTCGTTTCTCAAAAAAAAAAAAATACAAATGGTGTTCTGTCATTTTGGATGAATCTCCTCCAGAGACCCTTGCCTTTAAGGTCTAAGATTTGCGATGTGCAGAAACGCTCAAAAAAACAAACGCTAACTTATTTCCTGTGACACTGGTACTTTCATTTTTATAATAGAATATAATATATAATATTACTCATCCCTTAACTAAAATAGTACCTAGTAGGTTGTTTGGTAAGATGTTATAAACCTTAATTAAAGTTTTGAAAAACCTAATGGATTTTAGAATTTAATGATAATCACCTACTGGGAATTAACCCTATAGAACTTGACCCCCAGATACAGATCTGTGCACGCAGATACAGTATGATCCCTCTGATGTTCTCTGATGTATACAAAATTATATTATATGTATGCCAACATGAGTGGTATCAAACAATGTAGATTTATGTAGATTAAAAACTCACTGTGGTGTAAATAGGGCTAAATTTGGCAGGGATAAGGTTAAATAAGAACATAAGAACATAAGAATTGCCCCCTATGGTTCTCTATGGAGAGAGATGGGGGCCCCTTGGGAGTAGACGCGCTAGCTCATCCCTGGCCACAGGGGCTCTTGCATGCATTCCCTCCACTACCACTATTACCCCTGACACTAGAGGTTTGTCTGCTATGGGTCCCACTCTAGAGGTCAAGCCCTATCGAAGCAAAGTCTAGCGCACTGGGTGACAGATGCCATACACTTGGCCATGCCGGGGGACATTACGGCCCATTCTACCAGGGGCCAAACGACTTTGTGGGCTCTCTTTTATTGCAACTTTTTGGATCAGCTTTGCAATGCTGCTACATGGACAGGTAGTCAGACATTTGCATGTTTTTAATGCCTTGATGTTGCAAACTGACCAAGGCCCGCTCTGGGTTCTACGGTGTTGCAGGCGGCATGCCCTTAGCCGTCATGAAGGCTTTGAGGCTATCGTCGTGAGGCTGTACTTTTGGTAATCTGGAGCCGGTAATGGTTGTTATTCCACTTGAAAGGGAACATTAGGTTATTACCATACCCTTCGAGGTTGTGTCCCCATCTGACCTCCGATTCATGAAAGAAAATGGCAATATGCTACTGTGAGGATGACACTTAAGCAGGAGGTGGGAGGGACTTCCTCCTCACAGCAGGGCCTTGATAGGGCAGCTTTTTTATATATGCTCAGTGATTGACAGTCAGATAGGCTCTTCCCATTCGGTAATGGTTGTCATTCTTTTCAGGAAACCAGGGTTATGGTAATAACCTAATGTTTCTTCCCATTGAAATTGCCTAAGACACGTGGTGCTGGAAAGCATTCTCTTATTGGATTAAGCGCAGTATTTTTTTTAGTACAGGTAGACAGCGCTACCGACCCTGTAATGCACATGTGCAAGAGAGCGAGGATTAAGAACAGTGAGAGAGAGAGCACGGAATAGTGAGAGAGCATGAAAGAAAGTGAGAGATACAGAGTGAGCTAGATGCAATTGGAATTCTGAACTTGACAATTTTAATTATCGCAGTTACACCAATTAGGAAATATTAATATATTTGGAGGAAGCCTTAGTAATTAGGGAGGTAGGAGGGTTTGGGTTAGGTTTAGGAGGTATTATTATTCAAATTGTCTGCTTTTTTAACTTTGAGTTAGAGCGCTGATTCTCCACTTGCGCTCCCGCCTCTCCTGCCACAGACCTCACCAGCCACCACTGATATGTAATTCTGTATATGCATATGTAATTGTGGGGCGTGTCTGAATGAAACCGCTAAAATTGGGAAGGCATAGCTGCCGGTAATTGCGGGCCTCGTATTTGCTTGATTATTTTAAGAGCTCTGAAAAGCAGGCGTTAATATGCTGCAGTCAGACAGTAGGCTATATAAAAGGCAAGGTGATGTGGGAGACTTGTCTGTAACAAGAAGGAGATATTGTTTTCAAGGACAAAGAAACATTTAATAACAATTTGCAAAGAACACATTTTTTAACCCTTCTGATCAAAGAACTGTGGGGGAGATTAAGAAAAGATGGAACGATATTCCGAGACGCACAAAAGAAAAAGTCTCATATACAATGAGGGCTCATCCTTCAACATTAATTTAGTAATGCCTACAGAATGTATTTTTGTAATATGGCATGCTGAGATTTAACAATAATGGTTCAGGCAGTATTGTTAAATTAGGACAGAGGGACAGATGACACAGTTAGTTTGTAGCTAGAGCAAGTACAGTTTTTCGACCATATATACCATACAGATATGCTGTAAAATCACAGATAGAGCAAGAAATACAGACACACATAAAAAAATAGGAGAGCTGTAACTGCATAAGACTTATATAAGTTGTAGTTAAACTGAAGACTGTTCACATGAAGCTGTATGGAGTTATTGTTGCTGAACATATTCTGTATAACAATGGAAGGATTATTATCTACCCATTTGACTGCCATGGATGTAAGTAAATAAAACGTTTTGTTTCTGATGTTTGAAAAGTCTATATGCCTGGAATCATTCTATATGAAATAAGTTTAACTAATATGCGAAGCGCAGTAATGGGATGATGCGTCATAATGTATAAGCAACCTACCACAAACTCAGAAGTGGTAGATTTGTTTTCTAAGAAGCCGCCGCACATTCCATATTTTAGTCATTTGTCCTGGTGATGGATTTCGAGTTTGTAACACATCTTCATGTGTTACAAGTACTGCTTGAACCAAAATTTCAAATTCCATACTGGTAAATTTCAGTTTTCACTTCTGAGCATCCTCATCACCATGGCTAGTACCAGGCTGAGGTCTTGGTGTGCCATTCATTTTCTTTTGGAATGTGTAGCCTACACACGCAGGGTTGACCCAAACCCAGTATTTATTGTGAGAGGTGTGTTACTCTCCACTACTAATTGTGGTGAGGGGTATTTAAATTGGTTAATTGAGGAATCAAACCTGCTTTACCTAATTAGTCTTATAAAATACGTTGTTATTTTGAGGCTGAGTGCGGCCGTACTGAACACGCGCATTACGTGGCTTTTTGCAGTCAGTTTTTCCATGTTATAAATTTGGGCTTCAGTTTAAATGTGCCATGTGGCTAGACAGACAAAGACAAATATTATTTATTCTCTGCACTCATTTAAATGTTTTTGAACATTTTAATTTACAACTCATATACATAATGTAGAAGCATTCTAATCCAAACCACCTACATGTATGTGTATGTAAATCATCACAATCATTTAAATTGAGAGTGAACAAAATAAACAAAATAGGACTTATATACATGCCTCTATTGTGGCAAATGCTCATTCTCTTTAAATGTAGTATCACAAAGGCAATTGTGGGTGAGCATTTTATGCAGTCAGACGATGAGCTGTTATTAGATACATTTTGTGCTTTACAGTCTAAAGTGTGTGTCTGTGTTTGTGCCATGGGTAATCTTCTTTCCTTAATTCGATCAACTCATCTATTGTAAGACCCTTGGCAGAAGAAAAGCATCAACAGACATTTCAATTATTCAAGCAACTTGTAATTAGCCATTCAGACTGTCAATAAGTACTACTCAAGTGAAGCTGCACTAATTATTGTATGGCTAAGTTGAAGCAAAAGCTGAAAACTGCATCCCTTATGGGCCACAGTGGAACGTGATGAAAAACAATATTCTGTCTCCATAAAGTTATGTATTTTTTGCTGTCTTTTGTCTTCCGAGTCTCAATGGGTTTACACAATTTGCGGCATCCATCCTATTATCTTCAACAATGACACAGTGCAATAAGTCTCCAGAGACATAGTTTGATAAACATTCCCATTAAGTGTTGAACTCTTACCGGTTGATCAGCACGATTTATTCCAATGAGGAAGAGCAGCTCAGCCACAAAAAGGCTGATACAGAGGTTCTTATGAATGGTGTTGCGATCACTCTGGAGGCCCCGAAAGAAGCAGAAAGTGAAGATACATATCAAGAGGCAGACCAGCGAGAGCAGGATTCCCACCCAAGTAATAACATCCAGTAGTAGGTCATGGACAGGATCAGCATTCTGCAAAATATAGTGAGGAAATGATAACTCATGGGCACAATCCATACTGTAATTATCAACTCAATTGATGACTCCACAATAACTTCTATAAATTAACACCTAATCACGGACCTAGAGCACAATGGATCAAGAAGTAATGAAAAAGGTCAGGAATAAAACTGCCAATATTGTGCAAGAATCTGTATTGTTGCAAAGGATTTTAACAACTAGAATTATAAAATGTTATTATACATTTCACAACACCTCACAGAAAACAAATTTAAAAATGAAATACAGATCACAAAACTGTATGTAAAACTAATTAAAAAATAAGACAATTGTTTTGGTTAACACACACAAGGGGGGATTTTCAAAAGTTCATAATTGATAACTCCAGTGTTAATGAACAAATTGGTATGTAGCATTGATTTGGGCATTTTAAAGCGGTCATTATGCATATCTCGTTATTAAATGATTGTGCTCATGTGATTTCCGAAATTATGTTGATTTACGAAATAATGTTACTATTTTGATGAGCAGTGCTTCTTGCCACTATTTCTTTTGTTTGCGTCATAATTTATCAGGAGTTAATTTGCACTTGGAAAAGGAGGGTTTTAAATTAATAAAAAGTATATAACTCACCTTGAAACAGTTCTTTGGTATTAATAAATAAAACTGAATAAACAAACTACAGTATGGCTTTGCTGGGAGTGGCAGCAGGACCTTGAATTGCCTACAAAAAGAGACTGTGCAGTACCTCTGTATATGAAGCTGTTGGCTTGGCAGCATTGTCCTTCTATGTCTCTGGATCATTTCAAAGGGTCACGGGTGACTTGGTAAAGATGGTTAACAATTTTATCAGTATCTCACTTAATCAGAAGCAGCTACAAAATTTTACAAGGGAGTTTTATGACATTTCTGGATTTCCCAGAGTAATGGGAGCCATCGATTGCACACAGATCCCAGCAGCGACATGCGTATGTGATCAGGAAGGGTTTCAGCATTCACTAAACGTGAAGGTGATTTGTGATGCATCCCATAACATCTGGAACGTATGTGAAAATTTCCCTGGCTCCTGTCATGACTCTACATTTTGACATAATCCGCTGTGTTTTCATTTCAGAGACCCAAGGGGGCATCTTAGTAGGTCAGTATTGTAAGACTACCTAGATAATTCAATATTTGTAGTTATGAAAATATTTTAGCCTTTTCTATACTTGTAGTTATGAATGAAATGTATTCACTTTTTGTAACCATTTGTAACCTTATGGAAATGAAATATGGTTATTTGCACCCAGTGTAATTGCACCCAGAAATTATCAATGCAGCTGTAGCCAATCTGAACTCTGGAAATGTCCATTATATGACAACTGACCTGTACTGTCGATTTTATTTGAATTATACAAATAAAAACCTAAGAGTAAACAATGAAATCTTGGTACAGAAAATATATATATTTATAGCCTACAATCGTACATACTAAAATATATGCAAAAATAGATGTCAACATAAGAAAATAACCAAAAAAAGACTGCAAAATGCACTTTAAAGAGTATATATATAATAAGTGGCAATATAGCCCCCCGAACGAGGGTAAATTACTTTTTTTTTTTTTTTTTAATCTATGCAGTCCAATTGTTACCCACACACCAGATAATCGTAAATCAGCATTTTATGTGTGAAGTGTTCTAAATAAATATACATTCTGAATGAAAAAAGTACAATTTTAAATTAAGTTTACAAATTATACACAAAATAGATATTCCCATTATTTTTTATTTCCATTTGGCTGCTGCTTGCTGGTGGGAGAGCCGTCTTCCTGTACGCTAGTAGTTCCATAACAGCGAATTATGCTTCCATTACGCTTTTGAAAATCACTTGCTACTAAATCCGTCGTTACTATACCACAAGTTGTATAGGATAACACTGATGTTTGAAAATCACCCCCCCCCCCCCCCCCCAGAAGATCTAGCTGGTCTGGTAAATATATGACTCTTGTGCATTTAATTACCAATCATATGAGGTACCTTTGATTATTCTTAGGTAATCTTTTTGTTTCTAATGTGATTAACTTTCTACCCATATTTAAGTAGGAAATGTGAAGGCACCTCTTAAAACCATAACTCATGCCTGATCACCAGTTCAGACTTACTGTATACTCTATATCTTCGGACAAGGGTTAGAACATAAGAAAGTTTACAAACGAGAGAAGGCCATTCGGCCCATCTTGATCGTTTGGTTGTTAGTAGCTTATTGATCCCAAAATCTCATCAAGCAGCTTGAAGATCCCAGGGTATCAGCATCAATAACATTACTGGGGAGTTGATTCCAAACCCTCACGATTCTCTGTGTAAAAAAGTGCCTCCTATTTTCTGTTCTGAATGCCCCTTTGTCTAATCTCCATTTGTGACCCCTGGTCCTAGTTTATTTTTTCCAGTTGAGAAGGTCCATTGGGTCGACATTGTCAATACCTTTTAGAATTTTGAATGCTTGAATTAGGTCGCCGCGTAGTCCTCTTTGTTCAAGACTGAACAGATTCAATTCTTTTAGCCTGTCTGCATATGACATGCCTTTTAAACCCAGGATAATTCTGGTCACTCTTCTTTGTACTTTTTCTAGAGCAGCAATATCCTTTTTGTAGCGAGGTGACCAGAACTGAACACAATATTCACGATGAGGTCTTACTAATGCATTGTACACTTTTAACATTACTTCCCTTGATTTAAATTCAACACTTTTCACAATGTATCCGAGCATCTTGTTGGCCTTTTTGTATAGCTTCCCTACATTGTTAAGATGAAGACATTTCTGAGTCAACATATACTCCTAGGTCATTTTCATAGATTCCTTCTTCAATTTCATTATCTCCCATATGATATTTATAATGCACATTTTTATTTACACTTTCCTCTGTTAAATGTCATTTGCCATGTGTCTACCCAGTATCTTGTCTAGATCATTTTGAATGACCTTTGCTGCTGCAACAGTTTGCCGCTCCTATTTTTGTGTCGTCTGCGAATTTAACAAGTTTGCTTACTATACCACAATCTAAATCATTAATGTAGATTAGGAATAGCAGAGGACCTAATACTGATCCCTGTGGTACTCCACTGGTTACCTCGCTCCATTTTGAGGGTTCTCCTCTAATCAGTATTTTCTGTTTTCTACATGTTAACCACTCCCTAATCCATGTACATGCATTTCATTGAATCCCTACTGAGTTCAGTTTGAGAATTAATCTTTTATGCAGGACTTTGTCAAAAGCTTTCTGGAAATCTAAATAAACCATGTCATATGCTTTGCAATTATCCATTATCGATGTTGCATCCTCAAAAAAATCAAGCAAGTTAATTAGACACGATCTCTCTTTCCTAAAACCATGTTTACTGTCTCCCAGTTACCATATAGGTAATTTTCTATTCTGGATCTTATTATAGTTTCCATTAATTTGCATATAATAGAAGTCAGGCTTATTGGTCTGTAGTTACCTGGTTCAGTTTTGTTTCCCTTTTTGTGGATCGGTATTACGTTTGCAATTCTCCAGTCTGTTGGTACAACCCCTGTGTCAAGAGACTGTTGCATGATCTTGGTTAGCGGTTTGTAAATAACTTCTTTCATTTCTTTGAGTACTATTGGGAGGATCTCATCCAGCCCAGGGGATTTGTTTATTTTAAGAGCTCCTAGTCTCTTTAACACTTCTGCCTCAGTTATGCTAAAGTTATTTAAAACTGGATAGGAACTGGATGACATGTGGGGCATGTTGTCCGTATCCTCCTTTGTAAAAACTTGTGAAAAGTAATCATTTAATATATTTGCTATTTTTCTTTCTTCGTCTATGATTTTGCCATTTTGTATCTCTTCGACATTTAACCTCCTCTTTGCATGTTCTCTTGCGGTTGTAATATTGGAAAAACAGTTTGGAATTGGTTTTAGCCCCCTTAGCAATGTTCATTTCTATCTCTCTCTCTGGGCCTTTCTAACTTCCTTTTTGACTTGCGTTTGCAGTTTTGTGTACTCTTTCTGTGTACTTTGTTTTTGGTGCCTTTTAAATGCTCTGTAAAGTGCCTTTTTCCGCTGAATATTTTTTTTAATTGATCTATTAAACCAATTTTGGCAATTTTGTTTTAGATTTAGATTTGTCTACTTTTGGGATGTAATTGTTTTGCACCTCTAGTACTACATTTTTTAAGAAAACAGCCATCCTTTTTCTGTGGATGTTTTCTCTATTTTACTCTAATCTACTTCTGTTAGTCTCTGTTTCATATCTTCATAGTTTGCCTTTCTAAAATTGTAAACCTTAGCTTTATTCACTACTTTTTGAGTTTTAAAAATCACTTAAAATGAGACCATGTTGTGGTCTGAGTTTGCCAGTGGTTCTCTAACCTCTTTTTTTAGTTATTCTGTCTGTTATTTGAAAAGACTAAATCAAGGATTGCCTCCCCTTTAGTCGGTGCCTTGACAAATTGCATTACGAAGCAGTCATTTGTCATTTCCACCATTTCAATTTCGTCTGTTGTGCTCCCCACCGGGTTTTCCCATTTTATATGGGGGAAGCTGAAATTAGTATGGCTTCTCCTTTGCTAAACGCATGTCTAATGTGATTGTATAACAGATTATTTTGCTCGCCGTCTGAATCTGGCAGTCTATAGCATGCTCCTAGCATTCATGCCTGTGACAGAAATATAATGAGTTATGGTGATAAATCTCCCACCCAACCTGTGAGGCCACTAAAGAATGGGAGGAGAAGTATCTGGAAGGGCTGGCCTGACAGTTCATTTCTGGGACTGGGAAGTCGGTCAGCCTGGAAAGAAGAGAGACTCTGTTGTAAGACCGTATTGACCTGAAAGGTAAACGAGGGGCAGCTGAAAGTAATAAGGCAGCTGCAACCGTTTACCTAGATGTCATGCGGGAGTACATATAGGGGCCAGGGTAACGCTGATCTTTTCCTTCGTTTGGGTTAACGCTAGGAGAGAGAAGGACTGAGAATGGAGCTCTCAGAGAATAAAAAGAGAGAAGTGTTATATGTGTTGTGTTATTTTTGTCTGTCTGTAATTGTCTGTCTTTGTCGCAATACTAGACAGTTAAAGCACACCTCCGGAGCTGTTGCCACGAAAGCACTATCTGGAGCACCACTGCACAGAGCACCTGCATGTTTGCATTCACCCAGGACTGGTGACCGTGCCTTTGCTTTTCTGTTCAGGACTGTACCGTGTTATTCACCCTCCCCACGCTTTACACATTGTTGTGTACTGCTGGGGAATTATTATTTGATGGTCACCAGTCCTGGAAACGGCACAATAAACACTTATTCACTAAATTACCATCGTCTGTTCATCACTCCTGCACTGCATCACAACTACACCTGTTCCCCTTACCAGCCACTTTGCCACAATGCCTTTTAAATTTTTATCTGTTATTCTGACCCATATTGATGCAGCTTTGTTTTCTTTGTCCAGATTTAACACCTGGGCTTCAAGATTGTTTCTTATGTATAGCGCTACCCCTCCTCCTCTTCTGTCCTGCCTGTCTTTCCTATACAGTGTATACCCACAAATATTATATTCGTCCCCCTCACTCTCAGACAACCAAGTTTCTGTAACACCTATCACATCATAGTTACTTGTTAGTGCAGTAGCTGCAAGTTCTAACATTTAGTTTCTGATACTTCTAGCATTTACATAAATACATTTACTGGCTGACTTACATGAGTTGTTGCCCTTGTTTTGATGTGGTCTCCTTTCTGTGTTTTTGTTGATTCACCCCCCCCCCCCCCCCCCCCTTTCCTTTATAGTTTAAATGCTTCTGAACCTGCTTGAGGATCTTTTCTCCAAAGAACCCTCTGTTCTTATTCTTTTGGATTTTTGATATCACTGACCATTCAATTCTGATTGGATGTCTTGAGAATCTTTTTGGACTGTCGGTTAATGTCTTGTCATGGTTTAAATCTTTCAAATAGGTTTCAATATGTTAGAATTGATGAAGATTCCTCTGCTTTATTAGAAGTTAAATGTGGCAGCCCACAAGGTTCTGTTCTTGGGCCAAATTTGTTCTCCCTTTACATGCTGCCTTTGAGTGATATTATCCGTAGACATGAGGTCAATTTTAAACAATTAAACATATAAACTCTAAAAAGTGGTAAAACCTTTAATAATATGCTAGATGTATAACCGGCCACGTGACAAATGTCAAAATAATTTTATCATCAGTAGTCCACGTATCAGACTGCTCTAGTGCCACAGTAAGGACGGATAATATAAAAAGGAAGGGGTTTGGCAGTTGCATCCAAGTAGCTTTCTAATTGGTGCAACAGAAAGATTGACACTTGGGCGGGTTTTATTCTCAGCCGATCTGGCGCTTCATTGGTGCACTGTGTGTTCATGCCTGTAGTAGGCGTGGTATAGTATCAATTCCACGGAGGGGTAATAACATTAATGACAAGCATTTTGTTTTGTTAGTTTTGTTAGTTTTTAGTTTGTTTTATATTTAAAATGGCATCTCTACAAAGGAAGTCAAGCATTTTTTCTATATTTAAAATCGCACCTCTAAACAAAGGAAGCCACATTTGCAAGTATTCTGAGGTCCCGGATGAGAAAACCATGGTATGTAAATAATTATGCCAAACAAAATTGCCGTACCATAAAAACACAAGTTCAATGCTTCACAGTTTGAAATGAAAATATTCTGAATTATTGTGGCTGGAGCTACTGATGGCAATAAAAAGCAAACATCCATAACAACATTTGCTATATATTTATCTGAACAGGGCGTGATCATGTTATCCCCAATGCATGTGAATCGTGAATGCTGTAGTTTTGAAATTGATGTAAGATTATCCCAATACTGTGCCGACCCTAAAACAGTAACAGCGAGGCTGGAATAACTTAAAGAAAATTGTGCTGCAGCTGTTCATACAAAACTTTCAAAACTTTTGGACCAAACGGCCGTTTATATTTAGTATAGTTTTTATTTGTATGTTGGAACTGCTGCATTAAAGTAAGGACCTCTGAGACACAGTACAGACAAACAGTAGGCCAGGCATCTCTTTTTACAATTTAATGTAAAGTTGTGTGGATGTGTGAATTTGAATACTTTACAATTTTTAGTAATACTTGGTCATATATAATTAACTGCACAAGAAGGCAAACATTATATTAATTACTTATATATCACTTGATTGTGTGTTAGTTTAGCAATCTTACAATTCCAAAATATTGTGCTATTTTATCCCTGGTTTTCCAGAAGTGAAAGTATTTCCAACTTTTTTTTCAATTGTAAGCACAACTCGCTTTCACTTTCCTGTAGCCATTTTGCATTAGCGCTGTATAGTGGGTGATGTTTGTCTCTTTTTATTTATGTATTTATTTATTTATTTATTTAAAACCATATACCTTTTGGGCAAAGTTACTTTAACAAAAATTAATAAATCAATAAAATAAAAATACAAAAAAACTTAATAGGTTGTTAAATGAACCTGTAAGAAACACACAATTCTAAAAACATTATGCTGTCCGAAAATGTGTTCAATATGTATATAGTATATAATTATTAAAATACTGAATGTAACATAAAGAGTGTGTGCATGTAGATATGGTTTAAACGCTGACATTGCAAAGCATTTAAACATTCATGAAAATTTACGAAAAGCACATCCTTAGTACCTTACTCGGTTTGGTGCAGAAATTCTGTACTGTGTAGCCTGCACATGAGAGCAAAAAACACAAAAAACAAAAAACATGTTAACTATAGGAGGAAAAAAGGGAACTTTTACAAACAAAGTGGGTATCCAGATCTCTGAAACCGCACAAGGTGACGTTATGGGGATGACGGCTTGAAGGTTTTTTTTAAGTACCTCGCGGCAGATTTGTGCCCCGGCTGTGGGGTATATGGGCACAAGTTGGCCCTATGCCCAAAGCAATATGCAGAGGGAGAACTAATGCCCAAGTGGTGGGAGGAGCCCATGTGTCCAGAGCCCAGATGGGGGGACCGCAGGAATCCAAAGCCTATCCAAATCCAAAGGGACTGTTTTTTCCACCTCTACCAGCAGAGGAATGCCTGCTGTTTCCTCCTCCACCAGCAGAGGAAGAATGCCTGCTGTTTCCCCCTCCACCAGCAGAGGAAGAATGCCTGCTGTTTCCATCTCCACCAGTAGGGGAAGAATGCCTGCTGGTTTCACTCCCAGAGCAAGAGGGAGAGCTGCCCCAGTCCCCTGTAAGTGAGGGAGATCCACCCCAGTCTCCTGCAAGTGAGGGAGAGCCGCCCCAGTCCCCTGCAAGTGAGAGAGAGCTGAACCAGTCCCCTGTAACAAGGGTATACTACACGCCACTCCCACATCCGTCGCCAGGAGGCTACGCACTGCTTCCACCTCCACCGCCCGGAGCAGAGCTGCCTCTGCCTCCACCACCTCCATCACCAGGAGCAGAGCAGCAGGAGTTGCCTCTGCCTCTACCACCTCCACTGGCAGGAGCAGAGCAGCAGGAGCAGCCTCTGCCTCCACCACCTCCACCAGCAGAGGGTGAATGCCTGCTAGGTCCCCGTCCACAAGCAGAGGGTGAATGCCTGCTGGGTCCCCGTCCACCAGCAGAGGGTGAATGCCTGCTGGGTCCCTTTCCACCAGCAGAGGGTGAATGCCTGCTGGGTCCCTTTCCACCAGTAGAGGATGAATGCCTATATATATATATCACTTCCCCCACCATCACGAGGAGAGGAGCTGGAGCAAGGATTAGATGCTGGCGGTCTTCAGCAGCCCTTGCATAGGCTCCTGAGGGAAGCACAGGGAAGAACCACCCGGCCCCAGTGGCTGAGAAGAGGGCCAAAACTCACACCCCAGCTTGTCCTGACTCCCTTTTCATGTCTTCACCCAAGGATGCCTGCCTCGCTTGGCCCAAGGATACCTGCCGCTCCACATAACCTGGGGTTGCCTGCCGCTCCGTATTGCCTGGGGTCACCGTCAGCTCTGCTTGGCCGCAGGGATCAGTGTGGCCGGAGCCCCACCAGAGGGAGCTGCAGGCTATGAAGAAGGGGGGAAAGGTCAGGAGACCACCTTCCTCAGCAGACAGCATTGCCCCTGGCAGTTTTTCTGCTGCCAGGGGTGCAACAGGACAGAGCAGCTTTTCCGGAGTGGGCCACCATGCTGTCATAGGGCAGGGGAGTTGACAGCATTTTCAGCCATAGGCCCAGTGAAGCCTCCCTTCCCGGCCCAAGACTTTGACCTGGACTGCAGGATTTTCAAGGGGGGAGGTGGCCTTTGAGGCCAGGCGTGCTTTGCACAAGGGGGGGTATATGTGGCAAAGTTCCTGCCCCTGGGCTATTTATTTGTTTTGTATGTTACATGTAGTATGTTAATGTTGGTGTATAGTCATTGGTACAGGATATAAATGGGTTATGAACACAAGTGATTTAAAATGTATATTTGTATTTAGGCTCATGGATTGCACAGCACTTCACATACAAGCAAAATGTAATATGTGAGCACAGGGAATTGCACTAAGTAAATTCACGTGCAGCTGTACCAAGACTCCAACTGAATTGATTAGCAATCGAGTCTCGGTACAGCTGCACAAAAGCAGCATGTTTTCACTCACTCAGGGTTGTGTGTTCGGTGAGTGGAGAACGGGTGTGGAGAGGAGAAGTAAAAAGTAAAAACGTAAAGTAAATCTTAATTCAGCTCACCGTGTTTGTCTGTGTAGTCAGTTTTGTTTGTCTCTTTATTTTGGCGAAAGTGCCATGTCCTGTGTTTTGTTGTCTTTACAACCTTTTATTGTCTGTTTCATTATTAAATGTTGAGTGCAACAATCGCTCAGCTTGTTGGTTCCTGGTTCTGGGCTGACGTCACCCACTATAGCCGTCTTCGTGACAGCCACACATACTGCTTAGCATTCAGGCCAAAAAGTTCCACTTTAGTCTCATCAGACCACAAGACATTCTGCCACATAACTGCAGTATCTTCTAGGTGACATTTTGCGAGCCAGAGCTTCTTCCTTGCCACTCTCCCTTAAAAGCCCCTTTTGTGGAAAGCCATGGAGATTGTTGATACATGAATATCACCGTCCATCGCAGCTACTGACTTCTGTAACTCATTCGCAGTCATTTGGCCTCACAGTAGCTTCCCTAAGAAGTGCCCTTCTTGTCTGGCAACTAAGTTTAGAGGGGCGGCCAGAGCTAGGCAGTGTGGTGGTTTCCTATTTTTCCCACTTCTGTATGACGGACTGTACTGAGCTCCGAGGGATGTTTAATGCCTTTGAAATGGTTTTGTACCCTTCCCCAGATTTGTGCTTCTCTATAATCACATCCCTGACTTAGAATGCTCTTTAGTCTTCATTTTGATTCTTTCTTTTGAAAGTCTCTACCATACTGTGGGACCATACAGAGAGAGCAGTAATTATCCTCACAGATTAACTTAAAGCAGGTGATCCACTAATTTCTTACACACGTAGAGTCCATCAACAAATTGTGTGACTTGTTGAGGTAATATATTGCATCTGAGCAAATTTAGGCTTGCAATTACAAAGGGTATGAATACTTTTTTAATCTGCTAATTTCCGTTTTTCATTTTTAGTAAATTGTTGAAAGCTTTTGGAATTCTTCAGCAAAACACGGAACTTGTAAACAGTCCCTTGAAAGGAGAACTGTAGATATTTCACCATAGTGGTCTGACTGACCGCAAGAGCTGTTTTATTGTCAGTATCTTGAACTTCCTCTGCCTCAAGAACAGATTGAGCTGTCTGAGGTTGAGAATGGGCCGTAGGCCACCGTACCTTTTTGGCACCAAGAAATACATAGAATAAAACCCAGACTCCACCAACTGAATAGTCCCCTTTTGTAACAGGGTCCTCACCTCTTGGGACACCACCAGGGCATCCTGAGGGCTGGAGATAGAAGTCTTAACTACTCCTGAAAAGGGGAGACGGCCCTGTGTGAACTGGAGTGAGTAGCCGAGCTGTAATGTAGCCGCCGGTGAGTTCGCCGTTGCTCTTTGTACAAAAGGTGGTTGGCGTAGTCTGGGGCTGCTGAGCCCTAGGGCGCCAAGGCGCCAATTGCCTCCTGGTTTCAGAAGCCTTCCTGGGCAGCAGGCGAGCCAGCTCTTTGGTGGATTCATGTGCATTTTGGGAGCTCAGCAAAAGGTCGTCCACCGCTGGACCGAAGGTATGGCCCGGCGTGACCGGGGCATCCAAAAGAGAGGCCTTGTCCCCATCAGAGCCAAAGCTGTCGTCGAGCAAATATTAGTGCTGCGAGGCCTCTGCCAATAGACTGTCTATTGTATTTTAGCGTCGACTGGTAAGTCACCAGGATGCTTGTGTAGTTACCTTGCCAGGTAGCTAGAGGTTGTGCCGCATAGGCCTTTTTTAACATTGTCTCCATGACCTTGCACTGCTGTTTGGACAAGACACATCCTTGGAAGGGACCGCCAGGTGCGTGCCCTGTACCAGGGAGGCAATGGATGCTGCGACAGGAGGAAAATGGCCAAGCCCCAACCTTTCCGTGTCGTGTACTGTTCGTATGAAGTTGTATGGGGTTATTGTTATTGAACATATTGCTGTACAATGGAAGAATTTTCCACCTGTTTGACTGCCATGGGTGTAAGTAAATAAAACGTAAATAAAATCTTTTGAAGTTTACGGCTACAGTGGGTGACGTCAGACTAGAAACAGGAACCAGGAAATAAACAACAGAGAGCTGGAGTTTGGTGAAGCTGAGCGATTGTTACCACTCAGCATTTAATAATTAACAAGCAGAAAATAAAAGATTGCAAGACAAACAAAAAACAAGACACGGCACTTTAGCCAAAATAAAGAGAGGAAAGAAAATGGACTAACACTTAAACAAACAGTTGACTAACAGACAAAAAAACACGGTGAGTCAAAACAATTATATACTTTCATTTTTACTTTCTCCTCTCCACACCTGTTCTCCACTCACCGAACACACAACCCCCGGAGAGTGAAAACATGCAGCTGTACCGAGACTCGATTGCTAATCAATCATTCAATTGGAGTCGTGGTACAACTGCACGTGAATTAATAAAGTGCAATTCCCTGTGCTCGCATATTATTACATTTTACCTGCACGTGAAGTGCTGTGCAATCCTCGTGCCGAAATACAAATATACATTTTAAACACTCGTGTTACACAGACCCATTCATATCCCGTGTACCAATGACTATACACCAACATTAACACACAACACACAACATATAACATACACATGCAGGGTTGACCCAAACCCACTATTTACTGTGAGAGGTGTGTAATGTGCTAATTGCGGTCCAACCACTAACACCATAATTAGACAACATTTAACTCCTCACAAATATCAAGCATTAAAAGCATAGGCAGCGCATGAGTCTTTCGTTTTGGGAGGCTACTAGTATTCCACACTTTTCCCCCTGCATGATTTATTGAACCCAACGATGTACAGTAAGATACACACATTTTTATATATATATATATATATATATATATATATATATATATATATATATATATATATATATATATATATATACACAGTATATATACAGTACTGTGCAAAAGTTTTAGGCAGGTGTGAAAAAATGCTTTCAAAAATAGACATGTTACTAGTTTATATTTATCAATTAACAAAATGCAAAGTGAGTGAACAGAAGAAAAAGCTACATCAAATCAATATTTGGTGTGACCACCCTTTGCCTTCAAAACAGCATCAATTCTTCTAGGTACACTTGCACACAGTTTTTGAAGGAACTCGGCAGGTAGGTTGGCCCAAACATCTTGGAGAACTAACCACAGTTCTTCTGTGGATTTAGGCAGCCTCAGTTGCTTCTCTCTCTTCATGTAATCCCAGACAGACTCGATGATGTTGAGATCAGGGCTCTGTGGGGGCCATACCATCACTTCCAGGACTCCTTGTTCTTCTTTACGCGGAAGATAGTTCTTAATGACATTCGCTGTATGTTTGGGGTCGTTGTCATGCTGCAGAATAAATTTGGGGCCAATCAGATGCCTCCCTGATGGTATTGCATGATGGATAAGTATCTGCCTGTACTTCTCAGCATTGAGGAGACCATTAATTCTGACCAAATCCCCAACTCCATTTGCAGAAATGCAGCCCCAAACTTGCAAGGAACCTCCACCATGCTTCACTGTTGCCTGCAGACACTCATTCGTGTACCGCTCTCCAGCCCTTCGGCGAACAAACTGCCTTCTGCTACAGCCAAATATTTCAAATTTTGACTCATCAGTCCAGAGCACCTGCTGCCATTTTTCACCCCAGTTCCTGTGTTTTAGTGCATAGTTGAGTCGCTTGGCCTTGTTTCCACGTCAGAGGTATGGCTTTTTGGCCGCAAGTCTTCCATGAAGGCCACTTCTGACCAGACTTCTCCGGACAGTAGATGGGTGTACCAGGGTCCCACTGTTTTCTGCCAATTCTGAGCTGATGGCATTGCTGGACATCTTCCGATTGTGAAGGGAAGTAAGCATGATGTGTCTCTCATCTGCTGCAGTAAGTTTCCTTGGCCGACCACTGCGTCTATGGTCCTCAACGTTGCCCGTATCTTTGTGCTTCTTCAAAAGAGCTTGGACAGCACATCTGGAAACCCCTGTCTGCCTTGAAATTTCTGCCTGGGAGAGACCTTGCTGATGCAGTATAACTACCTTGTGTCTTGTTGCTGTGCTCAGTCTTGCCATGGTGTATGACTTTTGACAGTAAACTGTCTTCAGCAACCTCACCTTGTTAGCTGAGTTTGGCTGTTCCTCACCCAGTTTTATTCCTCCTTCACAGCTGTTTCTGTTTCAGTTAATGATTGTGTTTCAAGATACATATTGAATTGATGATCATTAGCACCTGTTTGCTATAATTGTTTAATCATACACCTGACTATATGCCTACAAAAGCCATGACTTTGTGCAAGTGTACCTAGATGAATTGATGCTGTTCTGAAGGCAAAGGGGGTCACACCAAATATGGATTTGATGTAGAATTTTCTTCTGTTCACTCACTTTGTATTTTGTTAATTGATAAATATAAACTATTAACATGTCTACTTTTGAAAGCATTCTTACTTTACAGCATTTTTTCACAACTGCCTAAAACTTTTGCACAGTACTGTATATACACACACACACACACACATATACATATATACACACACACACACACACACACACACACTACCGGTCAAAAGTTTTAGAACACCTCAATTTTTCCAATTTTTATTGAAATTTACGCAGTTTAATGTCTCAATGTACTCTGAAATTAAAACAAATAAACAATTGGAGATTAAAAAGAAATCATGGAATCGTTTTGTTTAACAAAATTTAATCTAAATTTTTGACTGAAAGTAGCCATCTTTTGCAGATATAACAGCCGAACACACTCGTGGCATTCTTTCTACAATGGAAATCAAGTATTGTTCGGAAAGTTCTTCCCAACACTGTTGCAGAAGTTCCACAAATGTGTTGCACTTGTAGGTTGCTTTGCTTTCACCCTTCTGTCCAGTTCATCCCAAACCAGCTCAATGGGGTTTAAGTCTGGAGACTGTGCTGGCCATTCCATGATTTGAAGCCTACCGTCTTGTTCCTTTCTTCTAAGGTAGTTCTGACATAGCCTGGAAGTATGTTTTGGGTCATTATCTTGGTAGGATGAACCCCTGACCAACTAGGCGTATACCAGAGGGTAGGTAGGTATTGCATGGCGCTGCAAAATGCTGTGGTAGCCGTTTTGGTTCAGGGTGCCACTCACTCTGTGCAAGTCGCCGACTCTGGATCCAGCAAAAGAGACCCAGACTATCACGCTTCCTCCTCCATGTTTGACAGTTGGTGTCACACACCGAGGATCCATCCTTTCGCCTACTCGGCGGCGCACAAAAAACCCTGCGTGATGAACCGAAATTGCAAATTTTGATTCATCGCTCCATAAGACCTTCTTCCAGTCTTCAGTAGTCCATTGGCGGTGCTTAATGGCGCAGGGAAGCCTCTTTTTCTTATTTTGCCATCTTAGCAATGGCTTTCTTACTGCCACTCGACCTGTCAAACCTGCAGCTCGAAGTCTTCTCTTCACAGTTGAAACTGAGACTTGCTTACTTCGACCAGTGTTAAGCTGTGCTTGAAGCAGTTGTCCTGTGAGCCACCTATCACGCAAGGTGTTGACTCTCAGAAACTTGTCTTCTGATTCTGTTGTGGCTTTGGGTCAGCCAGACCTCTTCCTGTCAGAGTTTCCTCCAGTTTCCAAGTGCCTTTTGATGGTGTAGGAAACTGTATTCACTGACACCTTGGCCTTCTTTGCAATTTCTCTAAGGAGAGACCTACATTTTTAAGGGTTACAATGGTCTGTCTGTCTTCCTTTGTTAATTGCCTTTTTCACGCCATCATGAAAGCAACACACTACTTCTTGCAGTACAATACTGTCCAAATAATGCTTAAGAGGGTGTAGTAACACAGTCGTTCCAACACTGCTTTTATACAGACAGAGGGTTTGTAAGTAATCAACAAAAGTTGGGACACTTGTAGGAATTGTTAGCATCAACTTTCAAGGCTTAATTTACTTCCATTGCTGCAGAACAGCTGTAAGTTGTTAACCCATTACTTGTTCCCTGAAAAAATACCTTTTTGTATAACTGAAATGTACATTATTTTTCAGTTTTTGGTAACTAAACTTTTGTTTTAACCTCTGGCAGTTTACCGCTTACCTTTGTACCATTTCAGGTTATTCATTGGACTTGAACTGCTTCAATTTCAAAACTGGAAAAATGGAGGTGTTCTAAAACTTTTGACCAGTAGTGTGTGTGTGTATATATAATTGTATTACTCTGTTACCAGCGAGTCTGAATTATAAGTTTAATTCATTGTGCTGAGTTTGAAAAATAGTCGGACCGATTGACACAAATAAAAGCTGTAACTGGATTCATTCTCCTGCGTCTTTTTGAGAACTTGAATAATTTATACCACAAAACAGACCTCAAAAACATTCAGGGATGCTACATATATATTTGACATTTTGATTTTTTACCAACATAAGGTGGCCAAATAAATGAAGTTTAGAATTGCATTAGTTTGTACTTTAAAAACATGTTATGCGCATTTAAGGAAATTAGAAAAAACAGTAAGGATATCAAGCTGCACTGTTTTTTAAAACCTTTAAATCCGTTAACCTGCTCCGCAGTCCTACGGTACCTACACCAATTTCAAACACCATTTCCATCACTTCACACCAGTTTAAATCAATTATTAATACGGACTATTAAGCATTTAAACACACACTTACTATCATACTTATAATCAAGGGGCAGTCAACGTATTTAGGTACGTATTTAGGTATATTAGGTACGTAGGTATATTTTGCAAAAAAAAAACAAACAAAAAAAAAAAAACTGCACTCTTACCATAAACTTTTGAATATCTATACGGGGCTCAGATCGGCAGGAAGAATAAACGTTAAACCAGCCAAGCATTGTCTCCTCAAATGACATTGAAATGCAACTAAATCCTGTATTTTGGACCTTGGTAATACTGCAACAGGATCATCATAGCCTTGTTTACCTGTGTATCAGAAAACTGTCTTTGGTAAGCAAAACCATTCATTTTCACCAGAATATTAAAATACATTTTAGTACAGTAGGCAAGCAGATGCAGTTTTCTGTATTCCTTTCAGACACCTTTTCAGAAGTTCAAAATACCCCACTTTCACTGAAAATGGAGTGAAGGACTGGAAAAATAAAAAAAAAAACAAGGCACCACAAACAGTGTTCTGAAAGGTGGCATTTGTTCAAACAGTCGAAAGAAGTATTCTGACTGTAGCGTCACATGCATTTATCAAATTCTCACAAAACATGATGCGTTAAAACAGACAGTGTGCTATGAAAATATTTTGCCACAAGTTCTGTAAAATCAAATTCGGATCAAGCTATTTGTATAGATAACAGCAATGTGAATAAATGTAGAAATTGTAAAGAGATGTTCCAGGCAAGCGAATGAGCGAAAAGGAGTCTGAGTCGGCTGCCTCCTGCATCGGTATGTCCAATGACATTGAAATGGACCTAAATGCATCTGATTTTGACATCCCAGCTGCCTTAGCGGTCTGGCGGTTGCACAGTAGAAAAATGAGAAATATGTTTGTTAGACTTAGACCTGCTTTGCGCGCTTGTGGAAAAAAAAAAAAATATATATATTTTCTCTCACAATGTGTTGGTCAGAACAATTTCTTGTGAGGCTTTGGGCAATTTATTTTGGGGAGGCTTAGCCTCCCCAAGCCTCTTATACGCACCGCCCATGATTAAAAGGTAAGTATAGTACTGATTTGTGTAAAAATGTATGTGATATATATTTGCTATTTTGAGTTGGTGTAACAGTTACATTGCAAAGTAAGACAGCCAAGCTAGTTTCAAGTTGTAATTAATAGTTCCATTAATGCCCGTATAGATATATATATATATATATATATATATATATATATATATATATATATATATATATATATATATATTTCCACCGAGAAATTTACTCATAGAGTTGGTTAACCGTTATGTATAGATGAATTTTTAGTGAGGACACCAACAAATATCACCCATTACTGTGACCACCGTGACTTAATCCCGGCCATAGTCATGAGAAAATAGAGATAAGCTGTGAACAAAAAAAGTGTGCGCAATGGTAGAATTGAATCTTATTTCATTCAAGAATGATCACTAACAACTTGTTTTTTATGATGTATTGCATGCTGTATTATAAACCTGCTCTCTGATTGGTTAGCTGTGTTCTATCTGCCATACGTTAATCCCACACAAACTATCAACAGGTTTGACTAAAATTTCTTCCGTGACTTACTTGATCCTAATTCTATAACATTTAGGGCCTCATGCACTAACAACATTACTGGGGAGTTGGTTCCAGTTTAAACCCGGAATAATTCTGGTCGCTCTCTTTGCACTCTTTCTAGAGCAGCAATATCTTTTTTATAGCGAGGTGACCAGAACTGAACACAATATTCAAGATGAGGTCTTACTAGTGCATTGTACAGTTTTAACATTACTTCCCTTGATTTAAATTCAACACTTTTCACAATGTATCCGAGCATCTTGTTAGCCTTTTTTATAGCTTCCCCACATTGTCTAGATGAAGACATTTCTGAGTCAACAAAAACTCCTAGGTCTTTTTCATAGATTCCTTCTCCAATTTCAATATCTCCCATATGATATTTATAATGTACATTTTTATTTCCTGCGTGCAGTACCTTACACTTTTCTCTATTAAATGTCATTTGCCATGTGTCTGCCCAGTTCTGAATCTTGTCTAGATCATTTTGAATGACCTTTGCTGCTGCAACAGTGTTTGCCACTCCTCCTACTTTTGTGTCGTCTGCAAATTTAACAAGTTTGCTTACTATACCAGAATTTCAGTTTGAGAATTAATCTTTTGTGCGGGACTTTGTCAAAAGCTTTCTGGAAATCTAAATAAACCATGTCATATGCTTTGCAATTATCCATTATCGATGTTGCATCCTCAAAAAAATCAAGCAAGTTAGTTAGGCACGATCTCCCTTTCCTAAAACCATGTTGACTGTCTCCCAGTACCCTGTTACCATATAGGTAATTTTCCATTTTGGATCTTATTATAGTTTCCATAAGTTTGCATATAATAGAAGTCAGGCTTACTGGTCTGTAGTTACCTGGTTCAGTTTTTTTTCCCTTTTTGTGGATCGGTATTACGTTTGCAATTTTCCAGTCTGTCGGTACCACCCCTGTGTCAAGAGACTGCTGCATGATCTTGGTTAGCGGTTTGTAAATTACTTCTTTCATTTCTTTGAGTACTACTGGGAGGATCTCATCCGGCCCAGGGGATTTGTTTATTTTAAGAGCTCCTAGTCCCTTTAACACTTCTGCCTCAGTTATGCTAAAGTTATTTAAAACTGGATAGGAACTGGATGACATGTGGGGCATGTTGTCAGTATCTTCCTTTGTAAAAACTTGTGAAAAGTAATCATTTAACATATTTGCTATTTTTTTTTCTTCCTCTACGATTTTGCCATTTGTATCTCTTAAACATTTAATCTCCTCTTTGAATGTTCTCTTGCTGTTGTAATATTGGAAAAACATTTTGGAATTGGTTTTAGCTCCCTTAGCAATGTTTATTTCTATTTTCTCTCTTGGCCTTTCTAACTTCCTTTTTGACTTGCGTTTGCAGTTCTGTGTACTCTTTCTGCGTACTTTCTTTTTGGTCCTTTTTTAATGCTCTGTAAAGTGCCTTTTTTCGCTGAATATTTTTTTTAATTGATCTATTAAACCATTTTGGCAATTTAGTTTTACATTTAGATTTGTCTACTTTAGGGATATAATTGTTTTGCGCCTCTAGTACTACATTTTTGAAGAACAACCATCCTTCTTCTGTGGGTGTTTTCTCTATTTTACTCCAATCTACTTCTGTTAGTCTCTGTTTCATGCCTTCATAGTTTGCTTTTCTAAAATTGTAAACCTTAGCTTTAGTCTTTACTTTTGGGGATTTAAAAAACACTTCAAATGAGACCATGTTGTGGTCTGAGTTTGCCAGTGGTTCTCTGACCTCTGTTTTAGTTATTCTATCTTCGTTATTTGAAAAGACTAAATCAAGGCATGCCTCCCCTCTAGTGGGTGCCTTCACAAATTGTGTTAGGAAGCAGTCATTTGTCATTTCCACCATTTCTATTTCATCCTTCGCGCTACCCACCGGGTTTTCCCATTTTATTTGGGGGAAGTTGAAATCCCCCATTAGTATGGCTTCTCCTTTGCTACACACATTTCTAATGTCATTGTATAACAGATTATTTTGCTCACCGTCTGAATCTGGCGGTCTATAGCATGCTCCTATTATTATGCCTTTTGAATTTTTTTCTGTTATTCTGACCCATATTGATTCGTTTTTATTTTCTTTGTCCAGGTTTAACACCTGGGCTTCAAGACTGTTTCTTATGTATAGCGCTACCCCTCCTCCTCTTCTGTCCTGCCTGTCTTTCCTATACAGTGTATACCCACAAATATTATATTCGTCCCCATCACTCTCAGATAACCACGTTTCTGTAACACCTATCACATCATAGTTACCTGTTAGTGCAGTAGCTTCAAGTTCTAGAATTTTGTTTCTGATACTTCTAGCATTTAGATAAATACATTTAATGGTTGTCTTACCTGAGTTGTTGTTCTTGTTTTGATGCGGTCTCCCTTCTGTTTTTTTGTTGATTTCTCCCCCCTTCCTTTCTAGTTTAAATGCTTCCGAACCTGCTCGAGGATCTTTTCTCCGAGTAGACTAGTTCCCTTGTTATTTAAATGCAGTCCATCCCGTCTATACAGATAGTCCTCGTTGTAGAAAGTGGTCCAATGATCAAGATAGGTGAAGCCTTCCCGTGTGCACCACGTCTTCAACCATTCGTTTTGATTAATTATTTCCAGCTGTCCATATGGTCCTTTGCAAGGTGCGGGTAGTATACCAGAAAATACCACAGTTTTGGTTTTGTCTTTTAATTTCCTTCCTAGCTCTCTGAATTTGTTTTGCAGGGATTTTGGTCTGTCTCTTCCAATGTTGTTTGTACCGATGTGGACGACTACTACCGGGTCGTCTCCTGTTCGTTCTAGGAGCCTGTCCACGTTTTCAGTGATGTGCTTGACCGAGGCTCCCGGAAGGCAGCACACTGTTGTAGTAAGGGGGTCCAAACTGCGAACTGAACTTGCTGTGTTTC
The DNA here is from genome assembly GCF_017654505.1 of Polyodon spathula. Lineage (NCBI taxonomy): Eukaryota > Metazoa > Chordata > Actinopteri > Acipenseriformes > Polyodontidae > Polyodon > Polyodon spathula. The sequence continues at coordinate 48,914,198 of NC_054534.1, forward strand.
TCAATATGGAGTCCCCAACAATCATGACCTCCCTTCTTTTTGCTGTCTGGTCACCACTGTCAATGGGGTCCTGGATGTTGTTCCTTTCATTCTCTTGTTGTTGGTTCTGCTCATCACAATTCTGAAGTGACTCAAATCTGTTGGTTGTTTTGATTTCTGGTGGTTGTGTTTGACGAAGTTTCTTTTTTTCCCTGCTTCTGCCTACCTGAACCCAGCTGTTCTGACCTTCTATCTCCCTGGTGGCTTTCAGTCTGTTAGGGGTGATGCAGACTTCCATGAATTGTGGGTGTGCCAGTTCCTCAAGATCCTGTTGCTGTCTCACTTCTTCCAGCTCCATTTCTAGCATACTTACTAGTTTATGCAAATCCTGGATCGCGCGGCACTTTACGCACACTTGGTTTAGCTCCGCTGGGTTTTCTCGGATTTCCCACATCAAGCAGGTGTCACAGATTACTGGCTTGAAGACCATGTTGAGGTTTTTTTTTTTTTTTTTTTGAAGTTTAGTTTCTTCTGCAGCCGTCAGCCTGCTTTCAACCTGCTTCGAAACTGCTCTGTACTTTTCCACGCCTGTACTTCTCCCACTCGCTGTCGCTTCCACTCGCTGTCGCTGGGAAGACTGCCTCGTTTAACTGCGTTGTTCTGCTGTGCTGTCGGCTCCTCCCCTCGCCCGTGTCTCAAAACGGCGCTGAATTTGAATCAGCTGCTCCGAGTTTCAGCTTGTTTGTTATCAGAAAAACACACGCGGCTGTGTTTCCCCAATGTCCTCTGTTTTCTGATTAAAGCAATTCAAGATGCAATTTCTCCTTTCTGCTTCGAAACTGCTCTGTACTTTTCCACGCTGTACTTCTCCCACTTGCTGTCGCTTCCACTCGCTGTCGCTGGGAAGACTGCCTCGTTTAACTGCGTTGTTCTGCTGTGCTGTCGGCTCCTCCCCTCGCCCGTGTCTCAAAACGGCGCTGAATTTGAATCAGCTGCTCCGAGTTTCAGCTTGTTTGTTATCACAAAAACACACGCGGCTGCTGCTGTGTTTCCCCAATGTCCTCTGTTTTCTGATTAAAGCAATTCAAGATGCAATTTCTCCTTACTGCTTCTAAACTGCTCTGTACTTTTCCACGCTGTACTTCTCCCGTCTGTGCTGTCGCTTCCACTCGCTGTCGCTGGGAAGACTGCCTCGTTTAACTGCGTTGTTCTGCTGTGCTGTCGGCTCCTCCCCTCGCCCGTGTCTCAAAACAGCGCTGAATTTGAATCAGCTGCTCCGAGTTTCAGCTTGTTTGTTATCAGAAAAACACACGCGGCTGTGTTTCCCCAATGTCCTCTGTTTTCCGATTAAAGCAATTCAAGATGCAATTTCTCCTTTCTGCTTCGTAACTGCTCTGTACTTTTCCAAGCCTGTACTTCTTTGCCGCTTCCACTCGCTGGCGCTGGGAAGACTGCCTCGTTTAACTCGTTGTTCTGCTGTGCTGTCTGCTCCTCCCCTCGCCCGTGTCTCAAACGGCGCTGAATTTGTCCGTGTATCAGCATCAGAACACACACGCGGCTGTGTGTTCCCCAATTTCCTCTGTTTTCTGATTAAAGCAATTCAAGATGCAATTTCTCCTTTCTGCTTCGAAACTGCTCTGTACTTTTCCACGCCTGTACTTCTCCCACTTGCTGTCGCTTCCACTCGCTGTCGCTGGGAAGCCTCTGGTGCGGTAAAATAGAGAAAACATCCACAGAAAAAGCACATTCAAAGAGTCTAATGTCTAAATGTCAAACTCATAGATGAAGAAAAAAAAATAGCAAATATATAAATATTTACTTTTCACAAGTTTTTAGAAAGGAGGATATAGACAACATGCCCCACATGTCAACCTGTTCCTATCCAGTTATAAATACCTATAGCATACAGTGCCTATAGAAAGTCTACACCCCCTTTCAAAATGTTCACCTTTTGTTGCCTTATAGCCTGGAATTAAAATGCATTAGATTTTTGTAGAAAATTAATAAAATAAAAACTGTAATAGCTTGGTTGGATAAGTGTCCACCCCCCTTGTAATAGCAATCCTAAATTAGCTCAGGTCTAACCAATCACCTTTAAAATCACACACCAAGTTAAGTGGCCTCCACCTGTGTTATATTGTAGTGATTCACATGGTTTCAGGATAAATTCAGTAGTTCCTGTAGGTTCCCTCTGCTGGGTAGTGCATTTCAAAGCAAAGACTCAACCATGAGCACCAAGCAGGGTTTGACATTAACCATTGCCGGGGGCGGTAGACAGCTCAGTTTGTCTGGTAGTTATGAAGCACCACAGGCCCGACTGGGCCGGTTACATTTAACCTCGCTGACCGGCCGTTTAGGTGGATCAATGTAAAATGATCCCGGCAACAAATTGATAAATGGATATATCTGGTTGTGTATATATCATATATATATATATATATATATATATATATATATATATATATATTATACATAATTATCTAGAGCCACCCATATATAATATACAGGGCTTCCGTTTCATGAATCCAGGAAAATGGGCCGGTGTGTCAAAAAGCTGAAAACTAATTTACAAACCATTTTTTTAAAAATATAACTACGAACTAATCCTAACTTTCCCGCCATGCGTCATATTTGTTGTACTGTGAGAATCTGAGACTACGTACAGAAGTGCTGTTTTGGTAGTCGTTCCCACCGCAAATTTTTCACAAATCGGGTTTTGTACAACTAAGCAACCAATAAGCAAAGGAAAGCGCTGAAATCAACAAATCATAAAGAATGTAATTATGAAAAAAAAATGGACGAAAAATTAGAGTGAGGGCTTCATTATGACAAAGAAAAAAACACGTTTAGCTTTGTTTAGCATCAGTTTCCTAGACTTGTAGATCAAACAGCAGCTTTATTTGTTGTGAATTCAACATTTTGTTTACATCATATCCATTCTCACAGTAAGATGTCCCGATGGATACCCAGATACTCAATCGAATTGTCAAACTTTTATTTGGGATCCGATGAGTACAGGTCACAAATGACATTCACAAACTTTCCAGGACTTGCTGTTATCACTCAGCGAGATTAGCGCTGACTTGGTAGAGGCTACACAAGCGATAAATCTCTATAGGATTGCTATTATTTTGTATTATGAACATTGTTTTAATAGTGTTTATAATTAGGATTAGGGGTGGGAAGTTCGAATAGTTTCCTATTTTAATACAAAGGGTGCAACCTTTTTATGTATTCAATTACCTGAATTCTGGTCCCTTACGCTACCAAGAGTAAAAGGCAAATGCGTGTGCACAAGCAGACAGCATAACAGTGTAAGCTGGTAAAGTTTAGCCGGGTTCACAAAGTGTTGAAACAATGTCCAAGACGAGATTTCTTCCTCCGTACCCTATTTCCCTCGTCATAATTTTTTTTCTTTTGTTTACTGAATTAAAATGCATATCTCAATGAGCAGCAACAACAACGTCACAGCGCATATCTCTTCCAATTAAAGCAACAGTAGCATAATATTGCGCAAACAACCAGTGTTGCTGTAGTGTATTCAGAGTAAAATAACATCTGTCATATAGCAACCTAAATAGTCTACATCTGTTTAATTCTAACAAATAATATTTATAAAATAATCTTAGTGTAAATATTGTAACCTGGCCAAAATAGAAAACGCATTCCAACATTACAATAGTTTAACATTACTAATTACAACTAGCCATCAAGTACTGACATCAGATAAATTTAAGTCAAGTTACTTTGTTTATTCAATAACCTGTAAATAATTCAAAACAAGGATACCTGGTTGTACTTTTAATGGTCAGTGCAAATGTTGCCGTTACTCCATCCATTCACAGAAAGTCAACAGTAGATGTTTTACATTGAACAGCAGTACAGAGTTAAAAAAAAAAAAAAACTCTTCCAACTCTAAGTATCTTGCCTTTTCTTATAGTCACTGCGTTGTTGTGCTTAACATTTAGTATGTCTTTATATTCATCATAACGTTAAATTATCTTTCTAATTTCAATGTTACCCAAGTTTGGATTACTTCTTATAGCACTTGCTATATACATGTTTAATGGCTGGAGTAACATATTGAAAAGCTTCGTTTAGCCACTTTATTTTGAGACCTAGGCTCTCTTTGATTACCATACACAGTTAGAAACATTTATGAAAAGGGCACTAAATTTGGAGTTAGCGCGCACATAAAGTTGTGAGCCTAACGTGCTCTATAGATCTAAATTTACTGCCCCATTTACTAACGAAGAGTGCATTCATTTACATGCACAGTATTTGGCTAATTTACATACCATACCATGCACGCTACATGTATTCTGAGCGATAATTTAATCTGCAGGATAAAGTCAAAAACTTACCCATGACCACTGTGATATCATAAGAACATAAGAACATAAGAAAGTTTACAAACAAGAGGAGGCCATTTGGCCCATCTTGCTCGTTTGGTTGTTAGTAGCTTATTGATCCCAAAATCTCATCAAGCAGCTTCTTGAAGGATCCCAGGGTGTCAGCTTCAACAACATTACTGGGGAGTTGATTCCAGACCCTCACGATTCTTTGTGTAAAAAAGTGCCTCCTATTTTCTGTTCTGAATGCCCCTTTGTCTAATCTCCATTTGTGACCCCTGGTCCCTGTTTCTTTCTTCAGGCTGAAAAAGTCCCTTGCGTCGACACTGTCAATACCTTTTAGAATTTTGAATGCTTGAATTAGGTCGCCACGTAGTCTTCTTTGTTCAAGACTGAACAGATTCAATTCTTTTAGCCTTTCTGCACATGACATGCCTTTTAAGCCCGGAATAATTCTGGTCGCTCTTCTTTGCACTCTTTCTAGAGCAGCAATATCTTTTTTATAGCGAGATGACCAGAACTGCACACAATATTCAAGATGAGGTCTTACTAGTGCATTGTACAGTTTTAACATTACTTCCCTTGATTTAAATTCAACACTTTTCACAATGTATCCGAGCATCTTGTTAGCCTTTTTTATAGCTTCCCCACATTGTCTAGATGAAGACATTTCTGAGTCAACAAAAACTCCTAGGTCTTTTTCATAGATTCCTTCTCCAATTTCAGTATCTCCCATATGATATTTATAATGTACATTTTTATTTCCTGCGTGCAGTACCTTACACTTTTCTCTATTAAATGTCATTTGCCATGTGTCTGCCCAGTTCTGAATCTTGTCTAGATCATTTTGAATGACCTTTGCTGCTGCAACAGTGTTTGCCACTCCTCCTACTTTTGTGTCGTCTGCAAATTTAACAAGTTTGCTTACTATACCAGAATCTAAATTATTAATGTAGATTAGGAATAGCAGAGGATCTCCCTTTCCTAAAACCATGTTGACTGTCTCCCAGGACCCTGTTACCATATAGGTAATTTTCCATTTTGGATCTTATTATAGTTTCCATAAGTTTGCATATAATAGAAGTCAGGCTTACTGGTCTGTAGTTACTTGGTTCAGTTTTGTTTCCCTTTTTGTGGATCGGTATTACGTTTGCAATTTTCCAGTCTGTCGGTACCACCCCTGTGTCAAGAGACTGCTGCATGATCTTGGTTAGCGGATCTTTTGGTGAGTAGCTTATTGTGAAGGAAGCTTACACTGAGTGGAAATGAGCGATCAATAGACACAGCACTCAGCAGGGGAAAGGCAGAGGCAACGTAAAGTGAAACTGCACTGTTACCGTTTACTTGTACCATGTATTCCATGTCTGATGTAAAAAAAAAATTAAAAAAAAAAATAAAAAAATACTTTTTTTTCCTTTCTCTTTTAATGCATGCCCATTAGTTTCTAAAATTGCATTGATGTACATTTGGAATTCTTCTTCAAAACAACCCACCTCTTTTATATAACACACATATTCAGCATGTGCAGTCTGCATTGTATGAGTGACATTTCCATTAAGCCATCACAGCTCACAGAGGTAGTAAAATAGCCAATCAAATAGCACACAGGATCTGTATCCTCACGCACACAGCACACATCATTTTGATTAGAGTATCGAAGAGAAGGCTTGTTTGAACTATTTATTTTACTTTGTGTCAAATTTAAAATCAGCAGCAAAAAAAGTAGTTGGAAATGTCAGGGAAGTGAAAAGTGGAGGCGGAACACGGAAGATTCCAAAATCATTAGCCAGTGATTATTTGTTCAATGAATAATTTTGATGACAAAGCAATATGTCTGATTTGCAGTGCAATGGTTGCAGTTGCGAAAGATTATAACTAGGCTTGCTGCTATTAGATTTTTTTGCCAAATCGATGATTAATGTCGATGTTTATTTTAGAAATAATTTACCTTTTCTTTTCAATCTTTATTTTTCAATTCAAGCATGGTTGGTGAAATAGACCTTTATGCTTAAAAAAACCAAAAAAAAACTTTTTATACCACTGAAAAACATCTTCAGCCGTCAGTCAGGGTATTATGCATAATACTCATTAAGTGTTTTTCTCTTTTGCGCCCCATTTTCAAGTCAAATCAGTAACTGTCACTGTATACCTAAAGCAAAAGCTGTAGCTGGCAAATGAAAGGTCACAGTTGATGCAGGTCTTGATATTGACACTCATTTAAACAAATGAGAGCATTCTAGCACTGCTTCAGTCAACGAGATCTGTCAGAAGTGGGTGAAGTGACAGTACTAATGGACCACCGAGATGACTGACAGCGACCCCCAGCCATTCAGAGCAGAACGGAGATGGGAAAGACAGCAAGTATAAAAACTACACAAACTAGAGAACTTTACCGATTAACATCAAAAAGTAGCAAGCCTAATTATAACATACAACGTATGAGATGCTGCACAAAGCAACATATTTTGAGTTTACTGGAAATGAAAAAAGCTATGGAGTCAATTAAAGGTTTTTCTGAAAAGTGCTGTGGATGCCATGAACACAACCACAGGAAAGGACTTATTTTTTTTTACTTCAAGAAGCCATGGAAAGTGCAGAACTACCTTGTAAAAAACAAACTGGGATTATAACAGAGGGTGCACCATATGACTGGACAAAAGACTGAATGGGCTAGCTGGTAAAAATTAAAGAAACAAATGAACAAGTATCCATTTTCTTACACTGGACTCTGCATCAACAGGCATTATGTGGAAAAGTTGCAGAATTAGAACACGTAATGAGCATTGTTATCAAGTGTGCCCGAAAAGAAGTGCCAAGAGTCCCGAGAGAAATCATAAAAAGGTACATTCATGGTGGTACTGTTTATTAAATCACATTTTCATAGCTTGTCAGTATTTTTTCTTTTTTTCAGTGCTGTTAAAAACATATTATTGAGGCTTAGCATTATATACAGTATATATATACATATATATGTGTGTGTGTGTGTGTATTTTTTTTTACTGTTTGAAACTTCCTTTGAAAGTAACATAGAGAGTGGATTTCTGCAGGCTACCGGCCTCTGGAGGACAAAGACCAGCCCAGCAAATCAACACCTAGCCGGATCCCATGTCCCCAACCCCGGGAGTGCCAAAGCCAATGCGGCGCCTCGAAGACCGGCTGCCTCGCAAAACAAGGATCGAATTTCCGATCTCTGGTGTATGACTCACTCTGGATGCTCATTTAAATACATTGTCATGTGTAGTCTGGAATAAGGAACCCTTTACCTATCTCCAGGATTCCAGAGGACCCATTATCATGGGGCACACCACAGGCAGGTTAGGGGAGGGGACTGGAGTGTCTGTGAGTTTACCAGAGACAGCAATGGTGGCAGCAGACACACAGAGCTCCGGACACCCAGCTAGGAAAGAAACTGAATTCTCCCTGATTTGTTGTTATTTCAGATTCAGATTTCAAAAATAAAGCTGCTTCGTTGGAAAGATTGAGTGCTTCATTCATACACAACACAATGCATTACATTTTATCCACTTCCACTGGTGTACTTATTAATTTAAGTGACGTAGGGCACAGTAAAGCACAATAATACCAGGTGTGCAGGGAATAAGGGTTACACATGCATTACCATAAAAATCACATATTCATTCTGACCATAGTATGGAACAAAAAAAGTAGTTTGCACCATAATCTACCCACTATTTTGCACGATAATGAATAAAACTGCAATAGTAAATACGGAAATCAGTAACGTGGACAGTGATTGCAAATAAGCAAGTTTAGGCTTTTACTGAAGAATTATACAGATACATCTGTTCATAACATAATTGGCATCCAACTTGTATGAACTCAGCTTTACTTCCTCAGCCCACTCTGTCAGGCAGTGTTTAGGGCAGATGGTCATAAAAAAGTGACTATTCATAAGAATTAAGCCTCAGATACATCAGATATATACTGTATTATAAAATACAGTACAATGACCATTTATTTGGACACACTCAGCAGTAATAAATGAAGTTCTCACAAGAGCAAACAATTTTGTTATTGCCATAAAATACAATGAATTATTTGTTACCTTGACTTCCACATGTGCCATCAGAACTGCAAAGTTGGTAAGGTGATTACAAGAACAAGTTGTGTGAGTCTTATTGGTTCCCAACAGCCTGCATCCCTGTGTTGACCAGCATCCTGTCATTGTGCGTTTCGAATAGCTCCAGAACGAGCAGTTGGGATTAAAATTCTCTTCAGATTGCTGAAAAAGTAGTGGTAATAATAATAATAATAATAATAATAATAATAATAATAATAATAATAATAATAATAACAACAACAAGTAGTTACGCTGTGCCTCAGCTAATGGTTCACAATAGTGACCATCTTTATTTAAAAGGCATTACAAGTAATTGGTAAAGATGGAGTAGAAAATAAATAAATAAATAAATAAATAAATAAGTGAAGTCTCTAACAATACATTCTTCTGGTCATGTAGGTCTCATTTTTTTCTTGTCAGGACGAAAGCATTGAAAGTGATTTAAAATACAGATGTGGAAGGGAATGCTGCATCGGAGTGCAGTGGGGTTCTACATCAAAAAACATTGGTATCAGAAAGTAGAACATTTATAAACATATCAAACATTTTATAAATCATCCTAAAGTCAGTTACTCTCTGTCAGCTACTCTTTCTGAACTCCAGTCCGAAATCTATATTGTTCACAGCACCACAGTGTTATTATTATTTAGTTGTAAAATATCTAAACAAAATGTTAATAGCACAATGGAAAATTAATAAAAGATATTTTACCATGGCACAGAATGAGAGGTAGAAGACTAAAATATGAAGAAGCCTGTTAACTGCACATCAGGATTTTCAATAAAATGTAATTATTTTGTATCTGCTTTTCTGTGGACAGTTTGCTTTTGGGAAGAAGATATCAATACCAGTACTCTAAGAGTATTATAAAGTTCTGACGTAGCAATTTCAACTTAAATCCACCAGTTGGCCTCATATTCTATTTCCTCAACTGGTAATATTATATTTTTTCAGATATTTGATTTACAAATCCTTTCAGATGTATTGCTCTAAGGACTACACCAAGAGAGGCCAAGCCGCTGTCTGCTTTCATTCATTCAGGATTTTTAGACAAAGGCAATACAAATCATTCCACAGACATAATAAAATTGGTCTAAATAAGACAGATGATGTCAGGCTATTAAGAATGATATGCCCTAACTGCCCTATCAGTCTTGTAGTACTATTTTATATTGGGGTTAACTCAACCTCATTCTCTACCTACTGTATTATGGGTTCAGGTTAAGCACATGGGAGCACAAGCCTGTGTTCTCTTTTGATCCTTATTTGATCCTGAATGTTTATGTAGAATCGGCTATTACTTTTAGGTTAAGGTGCCCTGATTTGGAAAGTTCAATGGGTTCACTATGCTTGGGCATTACAGCATGGTACAATCAGTGCACATACATGTCAAGTAATTGGCCTAAACAGACCTCAGAATCAAAGCCTGGTATTAAGGAAATGTTCTGTTTGTATGGAAAAAATTATTTTATGGTAGAGTTACATTTTCATTCTACAGGTGCTGCAGTATAAAAGCAGATACCACCTTCTGTATATGTAAGGAACTCAAATTGCAATGTTAAAGAGAAAATACATAATCTAAAACTGACACATGTCAAGGAAAGTGTAATGCATGTTCTAAAACAACATAAAAAAGAGCCTTATGTAAACAGTACCTGCAAGTGTTTGACAGTGAACACCACTGGGTCTGACAGGTAGACCTTATTGCTCTCCTTGTTTATGGCAGCAGTAATTACAGGAGAGTTGACAATGACAGAGTAGTTGGTGGACATGGCCTCACTCCCTAACTTCATGCTGGCATTCTCTGTGGAAAGGTAGGAGCCGAGGTGCTTGTAGAGGACAAAAGCAACCTTAATCTCACCTAAAGTATAAAATATAAATGTGATACAAAGCATCAGGTTCAAGATCTAACTTAGAAAAGTCCTAAATATTCTGGTGGAGGCAGTCAATATAAATGACCTTTTTTAGTTATTTGTTTTAGCTAATTTAACAGGTTGACAATTGCAAACTGTACTGTATTATATTACTGCAACTAACAGTTTTACCAGTTGTTTTCACTGCTGGTATCTGAAGAAGAGGGTGACGTGAAAGGGTTTACAGTATATAATTGATAATTATAGACATGTCCATTTATATTTCTTACTTTAACTGTATAGTGAATCATACATGTTCATAAAAAAATATGCATTTTAGTGTCAAGTAGTTTCAGTGACAAAAATGAAACACTCACATTTTGAAAATAATACTTTGATCTACAACCTAACATTTAAAACAGCATTCATAGTAAAAATGAATAAATACAAAACTCACCATTTCTACCATTTTGTTTTAAAGTACTTGCTGATAGCTGAATGGAGTTTCCATTTCCACCAGTTTGGGGAAACTTCAGGTCTGCCAAAGTTACATCTGTGCTTAATCTAGCAACTTCCAGCTCTGTTAAACACACCAAACAAAACATCTTAACCCAACAGGTTAATGGGTAATACACACCAAACAAAACATCTTAACCCAACAGGTTCATGGGTTAAAACACACCAAACAAAACACCTTAATCCAACAGCTTCATGGGTTAAACACACCAAATAAAACATCTTAATCCAACAGGTTAATGGGTTATCCATGCCTTATCCATCTCCTGCTATTTAACCTACTAGCTTCAGCCACAAATTATGTTATGAAAAGGAAAATGTTATCAGCTCTAACTGTTCATGTAAAATCTTATCACATTTACACAAGTGGTTTACAAGATAAAGCCTTCATTAGCCAAACAAATCATATCCATAAACATATAGGGCTTGGTTTCCTAAACTATTTCTAATGAGCAATGTTTGTATATTTTAGGTGTTATTTTAAGTATTCACAAAGTAACTTCTTTCATAACTGATAGAAATTACATTTGTAAATACTACCCAAATTGAGGTCAACTTCAGTGATTTGCGAATTAAGCCAATAATGCATAGATGTCACCCCCATTCTGAAATGGTGAGTAATGTAAGCTAAAGAATGTCCTTACTGCATGTTATCACATTTCGATGAGCAGTAATGAGCATCTATTGATGTTTTGTATGCACCTTGCCTCCTTGTAGAAACACAAACAAATAGTTTTGACTCACTAATGTTTTCTGTGTTCTCCTGAACAACATCTGTCTTGAGCAGATTATCTGCAAGTACAAAGGCACCCTCCTCCACAGTGTCCAGTAACATGGTGGCTGCTCGTAACTGGTCATTGGTTGTCAAGTCATGCCAAGCAGGCTGGGCCAAAGGCTGAAGAAGGTTGTTGACAGTCTCCACCATTGCCTACAAAAGCAGAGGACATAATGGCTGGTGTCAGTGCAGTCCTTATGAGCTGTTAAGAATCTAAAAGAACATGCTACCCAACATATTACACATAATTTACATGCAACAGCATCGATTACCACTATTCAGATAAGTTAGAATGTGAATAATGCTGGTTCCCAGTTTTACAAATGCGCCTTGAGGGTTAAATCGTTTCACTAGGTTTGTTTGTTGTTTATATTATAAACATAAAAATAAAATGGCGACTTCACTAATAATGGATAACATGACAGCTTAGAAATAATATGTTTATAAATAGAATTTATCCACTGAATTTCTAATTTCAACACAGTATTCAAGGTGTGTCATAATAGCCTCCCTCGATTTGTATATAAACCTTTGACAAAATAACCAAGCACTCTGTTAGACTTTGTAATTGCCTCTGGCAGTGAGAAGCCTATCCAAAATGTCAAAGTATTTTTAGCAGTGGGCATTTTCTAGTTTAGTATCACTTATTTATGGGGATTGAAGAGTTTCTAGATTTATTATATATGGATTTTATATTATATATAGAATAAATATATATATATATATATATATAGTATATATATATATATATATATATATATATACACACACACACACAGCTCTGGAAAAAATTAAGAGACCACTGCAAAATTATCAGTTTCTCTGGTTTTACTATTTATAGGTATGTGTTTGGGTAAAATGAACATTTTTGTTTTATTCTATAAACTACTGACAACATTTCTCCCAAATTCCAAATAAAAATATTGTCATTTAGAGCATTTATTTGCAGAAAATGACAACCGGTCAAAATAACAAAAAAGATGCAGTGTTGTCAGACCTCAATAATGCAAAGAAAATAAGTTCATATTCATTTTTAAACAACACAATACTAATGTTTTAACTTAGGAAGAGTTCAGAAATCAATATTTGGTGGAATAACCCTGATTTTCAAGCACAGCTTTCATGCGTCTTGGCATGCTCTCCACCAGTCTTTCACATTGATGTTGGGTGACTTTAGCCACTCCTGGCGCAAAAATTAAAGCAGCTCAGCTTTGTTTGATGGCTTGTGACCATCCATCTTCCTCTAGATCACATTCCAGAGGTTTTCAATGGGGTTCAGGTCTGAAGATTGGGCTGGCCATGACATGGTCTTGATCTGGTGGTCCTCCATCCACACCTTGATTGACCTGGCTGTGTGGCATGGAGCATTGTCCTGCTGGAAAAACCAATCCTCAGAGTTGGGGAACATTGTCAGAGCAGAAGGAAGCAAGTTTTCTTCCAGGACAACCTTGTACTTGGCTTGATTCATGTGTCCTTCACAAAGACAAATCTGCCCGATTCCAGCCTTGCTGAAGCACCCCCAGATGAGTCCAATTTTCAGCTTTGCCCAACACCTGGTCATCTAATGGTTAGACGGAGACCTGGAGAGGCCTACAAGCCACAGTGTCTCGCACCCACTGTGAAATGTGGTGGAGGATCGGTGATGATCTGGGGGTGCTTCAGTGAGGCTGGAATCGGGCAGCTTTGGCATGAATCAATGTGAAAGACTGGTGGAGAGCATGCCTAGACGCATGAAAGCTGTACTTGAAAATCAGAGTTTTTCCACCAAATATTGATTTCTGAACTCTTCCTAAGTTAAAACATTAGTATTGTGTTGTTTAAAAATGAATACAAACTTATTTTCTTTGCATTATTTGAGATCTGACAACACTGCATCTTTTTTGTTATTTTGACCAGTTGTCATTTTCTGCAAATAAATGCTCTAAATGACAATATTTTTATTTGGAATTTGGGAGAAATGTTGTCAGTAGTTTATAGAATAAAACAAAAATGTTCATTTTATCCAAACACATACCTATAAATAGTAAAACCATTGAGAAACTGATAATTTTGCAGTGGTCTCTTAATTTTTTCCAGAGCTGTATATATATATATATATATATATATATATATATATATATATATATATATATATATATATATATATATATTTAACTGAATATGACATGCCTTTCAGTCACAACAGACAGTGAGTACATCAGCTAAGGGTAGCAGTTAACCCTCAAGCTTCTGGACAACATTACACCTCACCCCTAGGCCCTTTGATAACACTGGCTCTGTTTTGCTCATGTCTTGTGCTACACCCTATTTTTATGTCTTAATAAGAATATTCAAGATAAAACATTCACTGGAAGTCAGGCAAGGCAATATTCATGAATGACTTCCCTATATCTGTGGACAACAGAGTTCTTTGTCATGCTCTCAATAAAATGATTACATAAAGGGCCAGAACTCTTTCATTACATATACAATTCAAGTACATGAGAACATAGTTAACTGAATGTTTTGTGCTTGGACATATTCCTAATGAACTACTCCTCATGAACTACCTCAGGCACTTATATATCATACTGAGTAAAAGATGTATTCAGCTTATCCTATTTTAGTCCAGTGTAAGTTTTTTGCATTTCATATTATCATAAACTCTTATAGACTTTAGTCGGGTCCTACAATACAATGCCTATTTTTCAGATTACACTGTGTAACAAAACATTTTTTTTTTTGTTCCTGGCTAGTAAGTGTTATTTCCTAATTGCAAAATTGTAAATACAGTATAATTGTAAATCTCGAAAAACTACTCACTTCTAAATCTTTTGTAGTCATTTTTGTATTACTTTAGTATAAATACATGTTAATTTGTATTCATATGTTGTTTTTTTCTGACTTTATGTGAACAAAAAGACACACATTTGCCCATTTTCCTATTGGAAATAGTGATATTTTGAAATATCACTGTCCTGGTCACAAAAGCAAAGTTTGTGGGGAATAATAGCCATTTTCTATACTTTTGAGGCATAAGCAATTAGGAAATAACACTTATTACCCAGGAACAAAAATTGTGTTACATAGTGAACAGACCAGCCAAAACTAATAGTGAGTGGGCATGATTTGATCATGAGATTAGTCAACCAAAAATTAATACCATACGTACCCAACTTACATACCAGAAGGATACATTCAATAGAACCAGTGCATGTGAAAACTTACATTGATTTTAATGTCTTAGAAAAATAACCCAAAGTACTATACTTTTAGAAACAAAAACATGATTATAATTATAGGTGCCATTTTCTAATTCCGATTCACAACACAATCATTAAATTAAAAGAAATGTAGAGGTATCTAACCTTTTATAATAAGATCTGAATTTACACTATAACACTTGCAAAGGCACTAATATTTGGAAAACATACCCTCGAGGATGATGGAGGCTTAAATGGAATTGGGTTAAGCATTCCAGAAAGAGACTTAAAATGTGAGAATTGATGAGAGGAACAGACTGAAATTAACATATTTCTATATACCACAAACCAGTTACCAAACACAGGATTGCAATGCAAGCATAGCATGCTTAAATGAAATGTATTTGCTAAAATTAAGAAGCAACACACATGTTTTATAACAACACCACAAAGGACTTTAAAAGGGGCAGATAAAAAGCTGTCAAGTACCTGGACATACAATCTGCAAGAGCGTTCTCTTTTCTGCAGCTGAAACCCCAAGCAGTGAGTTAGTACAATATATTCACAGTATAAAGAATATAGCTAGAAACAAACAACAAATTAGAAGAAAAAAATTAATTATTTAAATTCATTATGCAAGTCATTATGCTCTTCAAAAGTTAATTGAATTATGTTTTACTGTTTCAATTTGTTAAGTAACCCAAATTAGGGATCAAACTCAGGCAACAAGTTATCTTATTATTTATGGAATTCAAGAAATACATGTCTAAAATACATAACCTGTTTGTGAAATCCTTACATACCATGTCAAATAAAACAATTTTAAGTGATGGGTTTAAAGCTTCAAAGAAAGAAATAAGATATGGAAGTGAAAAAGAAAACAGATGGTAACAAAACAAGGGTGTGCGTGCACTAAAACCCCATCAGTTAAAATGGTTCCTCAGAAGGCAACCACTAGCAAACATGAAATATCTTCAGTTAAACAAGAAGTTATCTTTTTCTATACTATTTACACAGAGAGACATCTACCTAAATACTTCACTTTTGATAAAGAATGCCTTTTCTATTCACAAAAAACAAGTGTAAATGCATATATATAAATGTATATATACACACACACACACACACACACACACACACACACACACACACACACATACGTACGCACACACAGTGCCAAGAAAAAGTTTGTGAACCTTAGGATTTTCACACATTTCAAACCTAAAATGTTAATAGATCTTAATCTAAGTCCTAATAATAGGTAAAGATAACCTGATTAAACAAAGGACATGAAAACATGGTACTTTTTCAATATTTATTTATTCACAAATTCAGTAACTGGTGGCACCCCCTTGAGAAGAAATTTCTTCAACTAAACATTTCCTGTAACTGTTGGTCAGTCTCTCACATCGGACAGCTCGCTTCAGGTCCTGCCACAACATTTTGATGGGGTTTAGGTCCGGACTTTGAAGAGGCCATTCTAAAAATCAAAATTTCTTCTTCTGCAACCATTCTTTTGTAGATCAGCTTATATGTTTAGGATCATGGTTTGGTGGCCTGACATTCTCCTCTAGAATCTTCTGATACAATGCAGAATTCATGATTGTGTCAATGACGGCAAGCCGTCCAGATTCTGAGGTAGCAAAGCAGCCCCAAACCATCACACTCCCACCACCATGCTTGACAGTTGGGATGAGGTTCTTCTGTTCAAACGTAGTGTCTGGTTTTCGCCAAACATAATGTTTCTCATTGAAGCCAAAAAGTTCTACCTTTGGCTTGTCTTTTGTTAAACTCCCCTCTCTCTCTCACCCGTTCTCCACTTCCCGAACACACAACCCAGAGTGAGTGAAAACATACTGCTTTTATGCAGCTGTACCAAGTCTCGATTGCTAATCAATCATTCAATTGGAGTCTCTGCACGTGAATTAATGAAGTGTAATTTCCCGTGCTCACATATTACATTTTACCTGCACGTGAAGTGCTGTGCAATCCTTGTGCCTAAATACAAGTATACATTTTAAACACTTGTGCACATAACCCATATTTATATCCAGTGTATTTACACAGAAACACCAACATTAACACACTATGTACAACATAAAACACTAATAAACACAAAGGGGCAGGACACTCTGCCACATATGCCCCCCTTATGCGCAGCACACATGGCCTTAAAGGCCACCTCCCTCCTTAGTCCCGGTTCACCGCCCTGGCCCTCCGTGGATCATCTATGTGCTCTTTAGCGAACTTCAGATGGGCAGCAATGTTCTTTTTAGAGAGCAGTGGTTTCCTCCTGGCTATCCTTCCATGAACACCATTCTTGTTCAGTCTTTTTCTGATAGTTGAGTCATGAACACTCACATTAACCAAGGCGAGAGTGGCCTGCAGATCCTTGGATGTTACTCTGGGGTTCTGTGTGACTTCCTTGATGATTTTCCGGTTTGTTCTTGGAGAGATTTTGGTAGGACAACCGCTCCTGGGTAGAGTGACTGTAGTCTTCAACTTTCTCCATTTGTAGACTACCTACCTGACAGTGGATTGGTGGAGCAACAAATCCTTAGAAATGGTTTTGTAACCTTTGCTAGATTGATGAGCATCAACAACTGTTTTTCTGAGGTCCTCAGAGATTTCTTTTGATCATGGTATGAACGTGTTTCCACACACCTGTATGGCTAAGACCAAACTTACAAAGTTTCTGATCTTTATATAGGGTGGGGCCTCCCAAACTCACCCCTGAAGATCTACCTAATTATTTAAACACCTGATTCTAATTATCCCCTTAATTGAGCTGATAAAACCAGGGGTTTTATTTTCACATACCCTGAATCTTAATTAGTCATTGTTTGTCTAATTTATTCATCATTTTGTTTCAAAAGAACATAAGAACATAAGAAAGTTTACAAACGAGAGGAAGCCATTCGGCCCACCTTGCTCGTTTGGTTGTTAGTAGCTTATTGATCCCAGAATCTCATCAAACAGCTTCTTGAAGGATCCCAGGGTGTCTGCTTCAACAACATTACTGGGGAGTTGATTCCAGACCCTCACAATTCTCTGTGTAAAAAAGTGCCTCCTATTTTCTGTTCTGAATGCCCCTTTGTCTAATCTCCATTTGTGACCCCTGGTCCTTGTTTCTTTTTTCAGGTCAAAAAAGTCCCTTGGGTCAATATAAACCCTATTGGATATTTAAGAAAAGACTGGTTTTGATTCAAGAAGGCTATCATGGTAAAACTATGGAATTTCCATAATTATCACTGGGGTTCACAAACTTTTTTTCGGCACTATATATATATATATATA
This sequence comes from Polyodon spathula, assembly GCF_017654505.1. Taxonomy (NCBI): domain Eukaryota; kingdom Metazoa; phylum Chordata; class Actinopteri; order Acipenseriformes; family Polyodontidae; genus Polyodon; species Polyodon spathula. Next base: position 48,932,233 of record NC_054534.1, read on the forward strand.
TATATATATATATATATATATATATATATATATATATATATATATATATATATGAATGGCTGTCTTTGTTTTGTTTTCATTTTTTAAACTGTCAAATGATTCCATAATCATCACTTTATCAGGAGATTTACGACAAAATAAAGCATGTAGCTTTTGTGAGTTGTTTGTCCATGCATGTGTGTGTGTGTGTGTGTTGGGAGGGAGGAGGGTGCAGAGTCATGTTTTAACATTTCCCTGAATGTATTTAATGCTCCTAATTTTCATCCCAGTTTTATGTTACTAAATTCTTAATACCCAGGTTTCACTGGATGAAATAAAAGAGAGGAAATGAGAAAGCAGATGAGGTGAGACACAACAAACCACATTTCATTAACACTTGTAAGGCTTACCTTGTTTAAACTGCGAGCTGCACTGTCCTTTCCACCTGGAGTAAGGTTGCGCAGCTGCACATCAAGCAAATCCACTAGCTGGTCCAGTGCCTTAACAGAATATGTTATGTCACCCGCATGAATCCGACTCTTAGTGTGTTCCGAAAGCTCCCTTGCAATGATAGCAGCTGTCTCTCCTGACTTCAGCTACAATCACAAAAGAAAAAAAAAAAAAAAAAAAATCCATCACTACCAAAAATCTAGCTACTCGGAAATGCAATAAAATCTGTGTGAACTGACCTTAGAAAAAGCATAAAATCCTTGTGGTTCATTATTTTTCATGTGTATAAAATAAAATGAAAAGCTTGAACAAGTATGCAATTTGTCATGTAACTTGATTAACTATGAGTGATTAATCACAAATTTGGTTGGGCTTATTATGGTACATAAGAACATAAGAAAGTTTACAAACGAGAGGAGGCCATTCGGCCCATCTTGCTCGTTTGGTTGTTAGTAGCTTATTGATCCCAAAATCTCATCAAGCATCAGGTACAGAGGCATTAAGTCAAGAAAGAGTTTAAGACTAAACAAATCTCATCTTTAAAACTGGAACTGTTTCTATTTTAGTTACTAATAAAATCATGGTACTTCTTGAGAGCTACGAATAAAATGTGTTCAGAATCAAGCTCATTTGGATGAAATGAAGGTTCTGCTGTGGGTCCTCATCCTTTTTACCCTACATTTAAATTAAGTTTCACATTCCCCAACACTTGCCACACCTCAATAATATGCATTGCTTCGACTTGAAGAAAATTAATAGCTATTCAATTTGCAGGATTTTATAAAATGTACTGGATTTTGCCTAATTTTGATCCAAATATTGCAATATCTTAATTTCACCGTCCAGTAGATGCCAGTGAGCCTATATAAGTTATATTTCAGTAACCCCAAGAGAGGCTTCATTGGGCAATGCTAAATGTTCATTCTATTGTTTATTTTTAAAAATGTTTTAGCAATTTCTTATTGGCCTCTTCTTCAATTTCTGTAAGAATAGTTGTCAAAGTAAATAGTAAAGTGGATATACTTGCCATGCAGGGTGATGAACAAAAAAATGTTGCCTATGGGAGTGGGGGGCTAGTATCTCTGGGTAATTATCTTAAACTCTTACATCGATAGGGTTGTACTATAACAAAAAATAATGGCCTATGGCTACAAACAAAAGTAAATGAACACATTTTTATGCAAATTAGTATTTGGTACAGTACTATATATTGCAAAGAACTCTGGGCTACATTCTCAGTTTTTTTTTTTTACTAAAAAACTAACATATATGCATTTTTTCTTAAAAACATAAACTAATACATAATAACAACTCTAAAACCAATAAGAAACAACCAATTTCAGGTTTGGTTATTTATGGGTGTTTTCCCTTTCTGAAAAAAAATTGTTGTAAATATCATGGTTTTTAAAATCTCGCAATTGTCTTTATGTTTTTAAGATTGTAGTTGTTTTACCACCATAATGTTGCATTCTCCTAAACAAAATACAACATTTTAGACTGCTAAAATTCTAAACTGTTGAAATTCAGTTCAGTATCCACATTGCTATTCTAATTTTACACAAACACTCACACAAACATAGCAGTGAATCCCTAGGATGCAGCCTTACTTTATGTGTGATTTGATTGACCCAAGGAGAGGTACAATTACTAAGATCCGGTCCTTGTGGGTCCCAGTATCCATCAGGAGCCAAGCACACAAAGGTTGCAACACCTAAAATGACGACACACAAAGTATATTTTAAATATTAAAATATGCAGAATGTCTTTACTTGCCCAACATTTTGAAGACTGTTCTGCTGAAAAGGCTTTCTCTTAACTTGCATGATTATGAACACAAAGATTAGCTCCAGTTGTTTAGGGCCCAGGGAGCTTCACTATCACACTCACAATATATGCTCTGATTTATAGCATAATCTATGTTAATGGCATGCATCTTAAAAACAACACACAAAATAGAAATTTGCACTCACTCGCTGAGCCACCACATAGATATATAGAAACATCGGCCTGTGTCACAATCAAAAGTTGGTTTGTGGTGCTTTCAAACATGCAAATTGCTCTATTTTTTTACTGTGAAAGGAACAAACCATATATGCACCAGTCACGGGGGATGCCTAATAACTAGTAGAATTAAATACAGGGTCTTTCATTATTTGCTTGATGAAGTCATAGTAGCTTAAATGTACTAACCTGCTGGATTAACTGCAGAAGAAAATATAAAGTAACCCCTTTAAGCAAATAAAAAAAGCACTTAATTCCACAATATTCTGCACTGTATTTGTGTTTTTATTTGCCTGAAATCAACTAACAAGATATATTTAACTGACATTCTTATTCTTATGTAAAACTTGTTAAACAGTACTTTGACTTATTTGTTTTCGTTTATTTTATTTAATCTTGTATGAGTTCCACAATACAAGTCTCATACAAGCTTATCTTTCTGGTAGCACATTCTCATTCAAATTACTCACTGGAAAACATACCATACGAGAAAGGGTCAACTATACATATACTGTAGTATTAGTGTTTAAATCCTTTAATATATGCTGTTTTTTTCAGGATGCATTTTACCTATCATGCCTGGAGGACAAGGCTGTTTTGCAACCTGTCCCTGACGAGTCTTGGGCCAAGAGATGTCAGGTTCTCCCAGCGGTTCACAACCCTCTGTGACTATGCTTGGCAGCTGGGATGATGGAGTGGGCCTTGTGGTGATGTCTGGATTACCCTCCTCAAGTGGTATTAAGGTGGTGGTGCTCTTGGCACGTCGCCCAGCAATGGTGGTCATTGTTGCTTTGGTTGCAGTGATTGCAGTGGATCTGGTTGTTGTTCTAGAGCTTGTAGTATCCAGGTAGATCAGTACTGAGGAAGACGATTCTACAACATGACAAAAGTGCCAAAAAAGTGAATTAAAGTAATCCTTAGGGAAGTATAGTCATAGCCATTAAAGCTGAAATAGGATTTTCTAATGAAGTAAATGGTATATCCTTCTAGTGACTCATATACAAAAGGCATAATCAAGAACGGTAGCACATTTTCAGAAAAATAGCAATTTTGCTTTGTTTATTTTAATTTCCCTCAAAGCAAATATTTTCTACTGTACAGTTTGCGGTTTTATTTTTATAGGACATAAAAAATAAATTGTTTACACTTTCCATGTCTCTAGATGCTCGGAGTTTAGAAGCCCTCTAGTCCTATCCCAACACTGCATTGCAAATTATTGTTCATCTTTTTCAGTTTCAGTTTGCAAATAAGGAATCAGTCTTGTAATAGTCTGGTCTAGCTCTATTACAGGACATTGGAGACAAAACGTCAAACAGGAAGTGTCTGCTGTCAGCAAGTAAAACACTACGTTGTCAAATAATTAAAGGACACAGGAAATGTGCTCTCTGTGATAAAACATCTTGGTGGGAGTGCAAGGCACAATGTGGTTACAATATACAGCACTCAAGTTGGGACCCTGAAGAGCATGTGTTTGTCTAACTAACGTGCTGAGGAGGATAAAAAAGGTACAGTACCTACATAAGATTTTAACTGTACGCTACATTAACAGCAGACTTCCATATGTCAACTTAACAATGATTCACATAAATTATATATATATATATATATATATATATATATATATATATATATATATATATATACAGTGCCTTGCAAAAGTATTCAGACCCCTGACCAATTCTCTCATATTACTGAATTACAAATGGTACATTGAAATTTCGTTCTGTTCGATATTTTTTTAAAAAACACTTAAACTCAAAATCAATTATTGTAAGGTGACATTGGTTTTATGTTGGGAAATATTTTTAAGAAAAATTAAAAACTGAAATATCTTGCTTGCATAAGTATTCAACCCCTGTGCTGTGGAAGATCCCAGTTTGCACCGATGAAACAAATTGCCCTAACGAGGACACAATTACCTTACCATTGGCCTCCACCTGTGAACCATTAAAGTTGCTGTCACATTTTCTGGATAAAAACCCCACTGTTGAAGGATCATGGTAAGGCTGTGAATCTGAAGGAAAATGAAGACCAAAGAGCATTCTACAGAAGTCAGAGATAAAGTAATACAAATGCATAGATTAGGGAAGGGGTACAAAATAATATCCAAGTGTTTGGATATCCCAGTGAGCACAGTTGGATCAATAATCAGGAAGTGGAAGCTGCATCACACCACCCAGGCACTGCCAAGAAAAGGCCGTCCCTCAAAACTCAGCGCTTAAATAAGAAGCAGACTTGTAAGAGAAGCCACAGAGAGGCCAACAATCACTTTGAAGGAGCTACAGAGTTCAGTGGCTGGGAGTGGAGTAATGGCGCACCAGTCAACCATATCAAGAGCTCTGCATAACACTGGCCTGTATGGGAGGGTGGCAAGAAAGAAGCCGTTACTCAAAAAGTACCACCTGAAAGCATGTCTAGAGTTTGCCAGAAAGCATGAGAATGACCCAGCTGCGATGTGGGAAAAGGTTTTGTGGTCAGATGAGACCGATAGAGCTTTTTAGCCAAAACTCAAAGCCCTATGCATGGCGCAAACTTAACAGTGCCCATGCCTCAAGACACACCATCCCTATAGTGAAGTATGGTGGTGGCAGCATCATTCTGTAGGGATGCTTCTCATCAGCAGAGACTGGGCATCTTGTTACAATTGAGGAAGAATGGATGGAGCAAAATACAGGAAAATACTGCAAGAGAATCTGCTTCAGTCTGCTAAAAAACTGAAGCTTGGGAGGAAATTCACCTTTCAGCAGGACAATGATCCCAAGCACAAGGCCATAGCAACATTGGAGTGGCTCAAGAACAAAAAGGTGAATGTCCTACAGTGGCCCAGTCAAAGTCTTGATTTCAATCCCATTGAGAATCTGTGGAACTATTTGAAAATTGCAGTCCACAAGTGTCGTCCAACTAACCTGAACAACCTGGACCAAATCTGCCAAGAAGAATGGGCCAAAATCACTCCGACACTGTGTGCAAAGCTGGTACGTACTTACCCCAAAAGACTTAAAGGTGTTATTGCAGCGAAAGGTGGCTCTACCAAATATTAATGTGTGGGGATTGAATACTTATGCAAGCAAGATATTTCAGTTTTTTATTTTTCTTAAAAATATTTCCCAACTAAAACCAATGTCACCTTACAATAATTGATTGTGAGTTTCAGTGTTTTAAAATATCAAACAGAACGAAATTTCAACGTATTGTGCCATTTGTAATTTGGTAATATGAGAGAATTGGTCAGAGGTCTGAATACTTTTGCAAGCCACTGTATATATATATATATATATATATATATATATATATATATATATATATATATATATATATATATATATATATATAGAATATTGTAGGTTCTATTCAAAATAAAAACATGTATTAGTCAAAATTAAGTCTATGTTGCTAAGTGAACAGGCTTATAACTTCTTTTTTTTTGTGATCTTACCTTTCAAACGCCATTGGGATATTTATTTAGGAAAACCACATAACTTTCAAACACGCAGAGTAATTTTAATTTGAAAACCTCAACCTGTCAAAATGACTTCCGTGGCTAGTTGGTATACATGAATAAAATATTGAAATAACCCCTGGTCTTGAGGCTCAAAACAGGAGACAGATTCAGCACTAAGAAAAGTACTTTATTAATTAAACAGGGTTTTTGTTTGGGTCAGGACCACACCACAAAAACAATAAATCCTTCCTTCTTTGCGCTCGCTCTGTTCCACACACACACACACACGCACACGTGCACACACAATCACACACGCACACAGGCACACAGGCACACAAGCACACACGCACACAGGCACACAAGCTCCGGCTCTATCAGTCCCCTCACACACAGAGACCACCACTCCAATCAAAATTACGTGTGAAATATTTAAAAGTTAAATAAACAAATCTTAAAACTCGTGCCCTCGCGTCCCCTGCCCTGCATATGTACTTTGAATGTCCCTGGTTGCTTCTTTCGTGCTTAAAGTATGTACAGTTATCAAAACAGCAAGGTGAATTGCAATCAAAATTTAAATAAACAACTACAGCCGCGACCCTTCCAGGACAAGAGTGAAATTATGAAAAATAGGAGTATGAGAACCATTCGGACTGGAGTTTAATATGCTTTTCCACTAAGCACCAAATTGTATTTAAATGAGAGATTATAGGGCCAAAACAAAGTTTACATCACTTGAGAAGAACAGCAGAGTAAAGTAAGTCTTGGAGTCTAAGACCCCGTTCACACTTGCGGTTTAGGCCGGCCCAGTGCCGCCTTATCTCATGTGTGAACGCTTGAAAAGTGAAAAGGCGGCCCTGGGCCGGGTAAAATGTAACCAGCTTTTTGATGCAGCCTAAAGTAGGCAATGCCGCCTCAGGGCCGGACTATCTGTATATGTGAACCCAACGCAGGCCCTGGGCTGGCCTTAACGCATAAATGCGCTGACGTAGCTCAAACCACTTCCCTACTAGGTTGAGTGTAGTAGATCAGACAATGTCAGTTTTAAGAGGTAGCAGCTGGGACGACGCAGAAATTAACCCTTAGTGGTCCATTTATTCAGCGCTTGTCAGGCACGTCAGGTCCAATTTATTTTCACACGCTCTGTTAATTTTGCAATGCTGTTTTAAAAAAAAAAAATTCAGAGTAAAACAGGTTTAAAAGGTACTGAATCGCAAAAGGTCTTGCATCTCCAACCAAGCCCCACCCCTCGTTCACTGTATTTTTCACAGTGATATTCTTTGAGCTCTGGATGCAGAAGCAGCTATCTCCTTTATGTCCATGTTACCTCTGAGGTGCAAGGGGCTATTAGATACGCTCCTTTTGAGTGGAGGTCAGAGAAAAACCTGCAAGTTTGTCCGAGAACCCTCGGAAATACCGAGCAGCAGGCCAGAGATAAACCCACCACTGATCTTGGATTCTATGGGACCTACGGCGATCCCCAGCATGGAAAATAGCAATGGGAAATGCACTGAATGCACTGAAGTACAGTAGCAAAAGTGTTGCTAAAAATAAGACTGCCATATTTAAGTCTGCAAATTTCCCAGCTCAATCTCTTATGTTGACTTCCGGGAATGCGGTGTTTACATAACTGTTTACATTCCCAACAAGCACTTCACCGCAATTTAGGCTTCCTTTTCAGCCACATATGTGAACGCACTTAGGCCCCCTAAAACCTCAACTGTGAAAGGAAATTTTGAGGCGGCCCAGAGACAGCCCAAGGTCGGCTCAGTAAGTGTGAACGGGGTCTATGTGGATATACTAGGTTTTCCTCTAACCGTCCCATGAAACAGGAGCATTAGGATCAAGCCAAACAGTAAGTGGGTGAAGCACAAACGACCAAAAATAGTACTTCAAGTTTGGTAAAGACAAACCCCCAACGGATTTCTCAAGCTGCAAAGCGGACCACTTGAGACACGGACGCTTCAACCTCCATATGAATTTAGAAATCATAGAGTGCAATTTAGTCCAATATCCAGTAGGGGGAGCGAGAGGCAGCATAGAGCTAAAGAAATGAATGTGTGGGAGTACATTCATTTTTATTATGGAGATGCATGCTTGAAGTGAGATAGGGAGATGCAGCAATCTATTTAAATCATATTCCACTTGTTTAAATATTTTATTAAAATTAGTTAGTGCGGTGGACTGCAAGGAGGGGAGAATGCCTACCCCAAGATATTTAACCACCGGAATGTCTAAAGTACAACTATATCCTTCACTGCAGCATTCAAGGGCATTAGAGCGGACTTGCACCAATTCATTTTGTATCCCGAAAATTAACTGAAATCATCAAAAATAGACAAATGGTCTATTATTATTAATTAGCATTATTAACAAATATCAATCGCCATAAAATGAAATATGGTGTTGTATATTATTGAGAGTGATAGGGATGAGTGGTAGATTGACAGATAGCCTGAGGTAATGGTTCAAGTGACAGGGCAAACAGGGGGACAGCATGCAGCCCTGACGAGTACCCCTAGATATAACGAACTAGGGTGAGCACTTATTACCTGTGAACACCATTGCAGTGGGACTGGCATATAGAGTTTTAACCATATTAATAAACTCAGTACCTAGACCCATATAGTCTAGAGTTGACCAGAGGTATTCCCATTCGAGACGATCGAAAGCCTTTTCAGCAACTAAAGAAAGAGCAGCACATGGGGTGTCAACATCCATGGCCATGTGAATAATATGAAGAATGTGGTGAACATTATCAGAGGCTAGATGAGTCTTGATGAAGCCTGTTTGATCATGATGAATTAGTTTAGTCATGTGGGCTTCCAGGCAGCACGATAACACCTTGGCATAAAGCTTAACATCTGCATTTATCAAAGAGAGGTTGGGAACTTGCACATATGGTGGGATCTTTATCTTTCTTAAGTAACAAGGAAATGATAGCTGAAATAACATTTCTGCGGAAAGAGCCCTTGTCAAAACAGTATTACCATTTTCAATAATAATGGTCCCAATTGATTCCAAAAAGTAAGAAAACACTCAGGTGGGATACTATGAAACCCTGGGGATTTGCCTCTGCTCATATCATGTAAAGCCTCCTTTTAATCCTTTTAATCTCCATCCAAGGAGACTGGAGCACTGAGTGCAGCTGACTCATCGGCTGAAAGGCATGGCAAATTAAGTTTTTGAAGGAATTGTTTACAATTATCTTCATAAAAAAGAACATCAGAGCTGTAAAGCTTAGAATAAAAGGAGCGAAATTCAGAGTTTATTTGAATGGGGTCAGGCGATCTATCTCCCTGTGTGGTCTTAATTGACGAAATGTCTGCGAAGCGTTCGTTACGACTGAGTCTCATAGAGGAGGTGACTAGCTCTGCTACCGTTAAAGAAGTAATGTTGTCTAGACCATGGATAAGAAACTATGTGCGTTGTACATAAGAGATTAAGTTATTTTTTGGTAATATCTACTTCCAGCTGAGAGGCCTCAGAGAACGAGTTTGTAATGTGTGTTCCAAGATGGCTAGTTTAGTTTCAGTTCTTTGATTTCACTGAGCCTTAATTTGTTGAGATGAGAGGCGAACAAAGTGGCAGTGTCTTTAATAAAACCCTTAACTGCCTCCACAAGATGCAGGGATCATCTACTGAACCAAGGTTGAAGCCGAGAAACTCATCTAGTTTGGAACGTAGTGTTGTTTGGAATAATTCGTGTGGTATTAGTGTGGTACTGAAACGTCACCGTGGGGCTCAGGTATGAATTTCAATAGGGACAAACCTGCAGTAATTGACGTGATGATCTGAAAGCGACATAGGGAATATTTTCACACTGTGTACTTCAGAGAAAGGATTTTGATGCAAAAATGAAGTCAATAGAGAAGGATTTATGTCTGGCCGAGAATGAATTCTCTCATTGAGGGATTAAACACACACCAGACACAAGTAGGATTTTTTACTGCGTTCATGTCAGCACCAAGAATCAATAAAAAATCTGACAGGTCTAACAATATTTTGGTCAATAAATGAAAGAATTCCAGATCAAATACTGTTGGGGCGTCCACCGATACAAAGGTGACTTTTTTACCTGAAATAATAGTTTTAAAGACAGGCCACTCTCCCATCTCGATCTCCCTCTGTACCCAGAACAGTAATCTGGGCAATGCGGCGTAATACAATCAGACCACCTTTCGTTTTGTTTTCTGCAGAGGAGGAAGCAGCCACATAGTAGTATTTACCGGCTAGTCTAGGTATGTCTTGTTGTTTAAGATGAGATCCCTGAATCATGGCAACATCTATTTTCGTATGTAGTAAATCTAGGCAGGCACACGCTTATTAGTGAAATTTAAACCTTTCACATTCCAACGTAATATCGAAAGATTAGTCATGGGAATCAAAAATAAATTCCAGAGTCATAAACATGTAAGCATGACATGTCGAAAATGGTACAGGAGACATTAGTGCAACCCTCCCCATAGCCAAATAACAGACTTGAAATTCCCACATCGAAAAAAATAACAAAGTAAACATGCCTGGTAGATACCCTAACATGGCAATCAGCCGAAGCTTAAAACAACTAAGCCTCATAGAATACGCCATAAATAGAACCCACTTAACTTTGGTTGGAATGTAACCAAGATGTAAGCACTAACACACTTAAACACCTATGTAGTAACAAATAAACTGAAAGTCAGTAAGTACTTATAGATCCTATCGGTAACATTAAAAACAGATGTGTGTGTGTGTGTGTGTGTGTGTGTGTGTGTATATACACACACACACACACACACATCTTTTATCTGAATGTTATATAATATTATCTAGCGATATATATATATATATATATATATATATATATATATATATATATATATATAAGGTATAAACCACTTTGGGCCGTTGTGAAACCCGGCACACCGTGGTTTATACCGCTTATAACACAGCTACCTGTCATTTGTGGGCAGAAAAATAATAACAAATAATTAAAACACATTTAAATTAAGACAAAACCAGAAATTATTTAATTAATTTAATTAATTGTTCACTTATTAAAAATAAATTGCACATTTTCATTTATTTATGAATCATGAATTTCTGCACCAAAGTGCCATCTCACTAGAAACTAGATGGATGAGCACAAACTGGATGATGGGCGGAGTTTCAACTTACACTAAGGAAGTAAGGAGAGCAGCTGCGATAGAGACTGAAGTCGGATCTTGAAGTGAGCTTGTTAAATCATTATATGCAAGCATTTACTATAAAGTTTACACATATTCTAGTACGTTTTAATTCTTTTAGATCCCAAAATTTGCCAGACACCCTTGTGTCCAAGTCGTGCCAGATTAAGTTAATGATCGAACCAGACTTTAAGCATCAATCTGACCGGTGTCAGGAGACAGTACCTCAGTTTCCCGCAGATGTTTAAAATCCAAGCCAGTAATTCGGGGGGGTCTTGCCTGGCCTTGTCGTTACCTGCTTTTCTAAGAGTTTTCCTGACTGACATGAATACATTACTGTTGGTTTTAAACTCGCTGTCAGCAGAGATGTTAAAACTTCTACTGTTAAAATATGTGTTTAATCTAGCTCAGCATTATAAAACTGGAGACTGAATACTGGTCCTTAGTTTAACTTCTTGCACTGGCATAAAATTCCCTTATGTTGTTGAGATTTTTGGGGATTTATTTCCATAAAATGAATGTCCATATTTTTTTTTCTTTAAACATTAACCAGCCCATGTTGTAGTTTTTTTTTTTTGTGTGGTTTTCTTCAATGTTTATTTTCTTCTATTTCATTTAGTGTCTGTTCTTGCTGGTGCACTTATTTTATTTATTTATTTTTTCAGATGGATTGCTGTCTTCACACAGAAAGTTGGTGTTGTACCAGTTATGTGGATTTTCATCCACATGAAATGTCACTCATTTTTGGCAGTGGCTTTGTAACTAATAACAAATAAAATTGCAGTTTGTCATGCAATTTAGAATGCAGTGGTACGTAATGATTTATTTAGTGTGAAGCAGCTCATTAGTGTGCAAGCCATGGTATACGATATATATATGCACGGTCATGAGATGCTGTTTAACCAATTTTTTGAGAGAAAATTTATTAAAAATAAAAACTGAAATAACAGTTGGATTACTCCCCTAGTAATAGCAATTCTAAATTAGCTCAGGTATAACCAATCACCTTCAAAAACACCAAGTGGCATCCACCTGTGTTAAACTGTAGCGGTTAACATGATTTCAGGATAAATTCAGCAGTTCCTGTAGGTTCCCTCTGCTGGGTCGTGCATTTCCAAGCAAAGACTCAACCATGAGCACCAAGGCACTTTCAAAAGAACTCCGCTTGATTTTTTTGAGGATGCAACATCGATAATGGATAATTGCAAAGCATATGACATGGTTTATTTAGATTTCCAGAAAGCTTTTGACAAAGTCCCGCACAAAAGATTAATTCTCAAACTGAACGCAGTTGGGATTCAAGGAAACACATGTACATGGATTAGGGAGTGGTTAACATGTAGAAAACAGAAAGTACTTATTAGAGGAAAAACCTCAGAATGGAGTGTGGTAACCAGTGGTGTACCACAGGGATCAGTATTAGGTCCTCTGCTATTCCTAATCTACATTAATGATTTAGATTCTGGTATAGTAAGCAAACTTGTTAAATTTGCAGACGACACAAAAGTAGGAGGAGTGGCAAACACTGTTGCAGCAGCAAAGGTCATTCAAAATGATCTAGACAAGATTCAGAACTGGGCAGACACATGGCAAATGATATTTAAGAGAAAAGTGTAAGGTACTGCACGCAGGAAATAAAAATGTACATTGTCCGGGCTTAAAAGGCATGTCATATGCAGACAGGCTAAAAGAATTGAATCTGTTCAGTCTTGAACAAAGAAGACTACGTGGCGACCTAATTCAAGCATTCAAAATTTAAAAGGTATTGACTTTTTCAGCCTGAAAAAACAAACAAGGACCAGGGGTCACAAATGGAGATTAGACAAAGGGGCATTCAGAACAGAAAATAGGAGGCACTTTTTTACACAGAGAATTGTGAGGGTCTGGAATCAACTCCCCAGTAATGATGTTGAAGCTGACACCCTGGGATCCTTCAAGAAGCTGTTTGATGAGATTTTGGGATCAATAAGCTACTAACAACCAAACGAGCAAGATGGGCCGATAGGCCTCCTCTCGTTTGTAAACTTTCTTATGTTCTTATGTTCAGGGATCAGGGGATGGGTATAAAAAAATATCAAAGGCCTTAAATATCCCTTGGAGCATGGTCAAGACGATTATTAAGAAGTGGAAGGTGTATGGCACCACCAGGACCCTGCCTAGATCAGGCCATCCCTCCAAACTGGATGACCAAGTAAGAAGGAAAATGATCAGAGAGGCTACCAAGAGGCCAATGGTAGCTTTGCAAGAGCTACAGGCTTTTATGGCCTAGACTGGTCAAAGTGTGCATGTGACAACAATATCCCAAGCACTCTACAAATCTGGCCTGTATGGTAGGGTGGCAAGAAGGAAGCCATTACTCAAGAAAGCCCACCTTGAATCCCATTTTAAGTATGCAAAAAAACACTCAGGAGTTTCTGTACCATGTGGCAAAAAGTTTTGTGGTCTGACGAAACTAAAATGGAAAGTTTTGGCCTAAATGCAAAGCGTTATGTCTGGTGCAAACCCAACATAGCGCATCACCCAAAGAACACCATCCCTACTGTGAAGCATGGTGGTGGCAGCATCATGTTATGGGGATGTTTCTCATCAGAAGTACAAAGAAGTCCTTGAGGAAAACCTGCTGCCCGTTGCAAGAAAGCTGAAACTGGTCCAAAACTACACTGGAGTGGCTAAGGAACAAAAAGGGTAAATGTCCTTGAGGGGTCAAGTCAGAGCCCCGACCTAAATCCAATCGAAAATGTGTGGCAAGGAACGTGACCGAGCTTGAACAGTTTTGTAAAGAAGAATGGTCAAATATTGTCAAATCTAGGTGTGCAAAGTTGGTAGAGCCCTATCCCAACAGACTCACAGCTGTAATTGCTGCCAAAGGTCATTCCACCACTCAGTGGGGTGGAGACTTATCCAATTATGATCTTTTAGTTCTGTATTTCTAATACATAATATTTTCTCGGTAAAAACTTTTTTCCCCTTAACAGTGTGGAGTATGGTGTGTAAATAAGTGGGAAAAAGTCACCATTTAAATGCATGAAACTCTCAGGCACTGACACAACAAAATATGAAAAAAGTTCAAGGGGGTGTAGACTTTCTATAGGCACTGCATACATACAATTTTGTTTCTGGCATACTTGATAACAGTGCTCATTACATGTTCTAATTCTGCAGCTTTTCCACATAATGTCTCTTGATGCAGCGTCCATTGTAAGAAAATGGGTACTTCTGCATTTCTTTCTTTAAAATTTTTTCCAGCACTGCTGCAGTGCTAACCCATCCACTCTTTGCTCAGTCATGGTGTACCCTCTGTTGTAATCCCATCAGTTTGTTTCTTCCAAGGTAGTAGGTCTACACTTTCCATGGCTTCTTGAAGTTAGTCCTTTCTTTTCATTGAGACTCCATAGCTTCTTTAATTTCCAGTAAACTCAAAATACGTTACTTTATACAGCGTATCATAGTGTCGTTGTATGGTATAATCTTTCATAACTGCAACCGTTACATTGCAAATGAAACATGTTGCCTTGTCGTCAAAAAAAATAAATGAAAAAATAATCTGGCTAACTGGCTAAAAATAATCTGTGTTCCGTCTCCATCTTTCACTTCCTTGACTCCAAGTACTTTTTGTTACTGATTTTAAATTTGACACAAAGTAAAATAGTTTAAACAAGCCTTCGCTTCCCTGCGCTAATCAAAATTATGTTTGCTGTGTGTGTGAGGAAACTGACCCTGATATTGCTTTTGATATCACCGTGGTCACGAGTAAGTCTCTGGCATTATTGTGCACATAAAAATATCGCTCACTATACATGTAGCATACACGTAAATTAATGTGTTCTCTGTTAGTGAATGGTGCACTAAGTTTTTATTTATCGTGCCTGTTAAGATCACTACTTTACGTGCGTGCTAACTCCAAATGCCCTTTTGTAAATGAGGCCCTATAGCTACCAGAATATACATTTGCTATTAAAAATGTAAATTCTTAATTAATGTTCAACGAAAAATCTTTTTTTTTTTTTAACCAAAACAAAAATGAACATTAATATAGATTAGTAAATGGAAGTATATTTATACTTTCAACAGCCTTCAATTTCTGGACAAGAGCAAAGAAACACTACAAGTATTATTTCTTTGTTACCTTGACTGTTGGAGTAAACAACAATATTTGGAATATAAAGAAAAACATGAATGGATGATTTTTTCAAAAGGTTCTCTGGGCTACAAAGATTGTTGTGATGCAAATAAATAAATATATGATCTATTCAAGGTGTTACATGAGCCCCCCAGTGGGTAGCATGTAGTATAATCCCATTTAGAAGCATCCCAAAACTTCAACAGCAGTCCCAATGAAAAAAGCTTTTCAAACATTTAATTTTATATAGACCTTTTATGACTGGTAAGCTAAAAGCAATGGATAGTAAAACTATTTTTATGTTTTCATTATATAACATTAAAACAATAACAAGTAATTTTTAAAAAAAGCGCAACAGTATAATATGTAAGTAGAGGACATTTAAAAATGAAACATAATCCGTAGCTTTGGCTGACTGTGGTAATTAAACAAGCCCCCCACCCACACATTTGACTTCTGTGCACACCAGCACCTTTTCCAAACCACTTTAAACACAGCTGCACGGTAACCTCCAGCAGCAGCCTTCCACAAGAACCAACCCCCCCTCCCTCCACAATAAAGATCCAATATTATAGCACAATTCATTATAAACTAATTTTATAGGAGGACACACCTTATGATAAATACTTGCCATACTTTTTTGAGTCACTATAGTAATCTACAAAGACACAACAGAAAGCGCAAAAACCTCTACAAACCAAGGTTCAACTGGCTTGGATTGAACTAAATCTTTTATCTTAAGAAAACAAACAGTACCTACCTGGCCTGTTATCCATTGGTCCGAAATCCAAAGAATACTTCACTACATGGTAGTTGTTCCAAACGTACAGCAAATTGTCTCTTGGATTGTAATCCACAGCTGCTATGTACTGATATGAATTGGGGAAGGGGATGTCAATGTAGCCATCTTTGCTAAGCTCAGTATTGTAGATGTAGTCAATTTTGTTCCCAGTGGCTTCATTGTCATCATCTTCGTAAACCGATTTGATCACATAGAGAATGCCGCAGATCATGAAGGCATTGGAGGCTGACCTCTTGTCATAGGCTGTGTCCCAGGTCCCCTCGATGCGCAGAGTATAAGGGTTCAATTGGCTAATTACTATTTTTCCATTGTTCTGCTCGGTGGCATAGATGACCCACAGCCCGTTTTCATCCACTGCCAGATCAATGTCGGACTTGCCACCCCAGCGATAGGGAGAAGTGTCATGATAGTTGGCACTTGCAATGATGGCCTCCCCACTCTTGATGCGTGTGCGAAGGTCAAATTTCACAATGTTGCGTGTGCGCTCTTTGTTGAAAAACAGTGCCCCATCATATACCACAAATCCTGTTCCGTCCACTCGGTGGGGCAGCTTGTAAGTGGTGGTGGGCCTCCCTGCTATGAAGTCCTCCTTGGAAGAATACTCTGTCAATGTGTCAGTCCTATACGGAGTCCAGGGCATGTAGTAGATCTTATCTGAAGCCTGAAGGGGATCCTTGCACCAAGACCCTGATTGGTGGTCTGATTCAAACAGGTGCTCACTTTGATATACACCTCTTAGCAAACCAGGGCACAGGAAAACTGTAAGTTGAGATGAAAAAAAAAAAAGGTTTTGTATTTTTTTATGTTATACAGTCAGACAGAAACTGCTTAATCCTAGAATTAGTAAGCTGAACTGTTATTTAAGCAATACATACAGTGGCTTGCAAAGTATTGACCCCCCCTTGGCATTTTTCCTATTTTGTTGCCTTACAACCTGGAATTAAAATGGATTTTTATTTGGATTTCATGTAATGGACATACACAAAATAGTCCAAATTGGTGAAGTGAAATGAAAAAAATAACTTGTTTCAAAAAATTCTAAAAAATAAATAACGGAAAAGTGGTGTGTGCATATGTATTCACCCCCTTTGCTATTAAGCCTCTAAATAAGATCTGGTGCAACCAATTACCTTCAGAAGTCACATAATAAGTTAAGTAAAGTCCACCTGTGTGCAATCTAAGTGTCACATGATCTGTCACATGATCTCAGTATATATACACCTGTTCTGAAAGGCCCCAGAGTCTGCAACACCAGTAAGCAAGGGGCACCACCAAGCAAGCGGCACAATGAAGACCAAGGAGCTCTCCAAACAGGTTCAGTTTGAGACTAAAATTGAGCTTTTTGGCCATCAAGGAAAACGCTATGTCTGGCGCAAACCCAATACCTCTCACCCCCTCATTTAGAAGTGAGTAGTTTTTCGAGATTTACAATTATACTGTAAATACAGTATAATTGTAAATCTCGAAAAACTACTCACTTCTAAATCTTTTGTAGTCATCTTTGTATTACTTTAGTATAAATACATGTTAACTTGGATTCATATGTTGTTTTTTTCTGACTTTATGTGAACGAAAAGACACACATTTGCCCATTTTCCCATTGGAAATAGTGATATTTTGAAATATCACTGTCCTGGTCACAAAAGCAAAGTTTGTGGGGAATAATAGCCATTTTCTATACTTTTGAGGCATAAGCAATTAGGAAATAACACTTACTACCCAGGAACAAAAATTGTGTTACATAGTGTAATTCACACGTGCAACAACAACCACTTTGACGCAAAGAAGACATACACTAGCGATGTCCCGGTGGACAAGAACATTAAAACATCAAAGGACTTGGAGTTTAAAGAGGCAAGATACACAAATGATTTCATGAAAGCAGCGAATCAGCAGATTGAAAAAGACTATAAAAATCTAAGCGGAATTGACCATTTTGCGCTCCACATTGAATGCTAAACAAGGTGCTGTCACTCTGTTAAGCAAAGCTGCAACTCCAGGACTCTGCCTAAAAACAGAACCAAGATGGGACTTGAAACGGACCCAAGACGAGGAAGCAAACTGTAAGCGAGTCAACTACCACAAGCAACGAGACTGAGGCCTGGCGAGAAGACTGCCATAAAACTTATAGCAACTGTTATCAGACAAACCAGTCTGGGTCTGCCATACACCTAAAACCACAGTATCCAAAAGAAACTGAGCCCTGCTACCTGCGTAAAGATTCAGCGAAGAGGACAGAGCGGACAGGCGCTGTTGTGAATCCTATACCGAGGACTGGAGGCTTTGTTGCAGCTGTTTGTTGATTCTATTGAGAATTGAAAGCTTTGTTGCCGAGTTGATCTAAAAGTGTGATTGAAGACTTTCTTGCTGAGAGGAGAGTTTGTACTGGACACTTCAACAGATTGAGTTTCCAAACCAGTGGACCAAAAGTTTAAGTGTCAAACAACCGTTGAGTATAATTTCAGTTGCATTTTCCTTTCATGGAACTAAACTAATTAATTGTAACACATTCACATAGAATTGAACTGTTAATTATTTAGTTTGTACACCCTGCGTGTGAAACAATGTTTAATGAAACTTGATGAAGTAACTAAAAGTAATGTACCTCATATTGTTTATTGAAGAATTTCTTTAAAAGTAAACTTGCCATATACTTAATCTATATACCATAAGCTTAATCTGATATATTCTAAGATTGTCCGCATCCTCTCAGTTGAGACTATGCTTGGATGTGGGTATGTGTGTGTGTGCAAGCTACATCACAGCCTGCTTGCTTGCTTGCTGTTCAAACTGCTACTTGTGTATGAGGAGACAGGCGGTGTCATATTTCAATTCCCTGCTAGTCAAGCATGAATGTAGTGAGAGCTTTGGAATTGTGTTTTGTGCTTAGAGACTAAAAGATTTACTTTCTGACTTTTCTGATTTCTGTTTATTATTTGTGAACTTAATAAAATGCTACTATTGACTAACCATTTCTTGTGTCTGCTCGTGAATGTGTGTTCATAGTAACTCCTCGATCTTTACAGCACCTCAATTTAAATATTGTTATTAAGAGAACTAATCAACCCGGATCTTAAATTATCAGTTATTGAATTGTTCTTACAAAGTTGCAGTCGTTAAACTGAACACTCTTATGAGGAGGAGGTAAATGTCAGCAAAATTTGCAAAGAAAATATACAAAATGAAATTTGCTGTATGAATAAGTACTCAGCCCTTTAAGTCAGGACTTGGTAGAAGCACTTTTGGCAGCAATTACTGCTATGAATCTGTTTGGATAGGTCTCTACTACCATTGCACAGAAGGATAGTGAAATTTTTGCACATTTTTCACGGGAAAATTGCTCCAGGTTTTTTGGGGATCTTCGATGGACTGCAATCTTCAAGTCTTGCCTTACATTTTCGATTGGATTCAAGACTTTGACGGGGCCACTCAAGAACATTAATTCTCTTCTTGTTCAACCACTCCAGTGTGGCTTTGGCTTTTGTTTCGTGTCATTGTCCTGCTGAAATGTGAATTTCCTCAAGGATTTGCCTGTACTTTGCACCATCCATTCTCCCCTCTATCCTGACAAGCTTCAGTCCCTGCTGAAGAGAAACATCCCCATAACATGATGCTGCCACCACCATGCTTGACAGTTGGGTTGGTGTTGACTGGGTTACATGCAGTGTTGGGCTTGCACCAGATGTAACGCTTGAAATTTAGACCAAAAAGTTACATTTTTGTCTCGTCTGATAACAAAACCTTCTTCCACATGTCTGCAGTAGCAACTACATGCTATTTGCAAACTCTACATGCTTTAAGATGAGGCTTTTTGAGTAATGGCTTATTTCTTGCCACCCGTCCATACAGGCCAGCTTTGTGCAGGGACTGGCTTATTGTTGGTGTGTTAACACTGACTCCCATCTCAGACACATAACTTTGTAGATCTCTCAAGATCATTGTTGGCTTCAGAGTGACATCCTGAACCAGTTTCCTGCTTGCCCGGCTGCTCAGTTTGAGAGAGCGACCTTATCTGTGTAGTGTCTGGGTTGTATGATGCATCTTCCACTTCTTAGTGATGGACTTCACTGTGGTGAGAGGGATAATCAGTGCCTTTGAAATTTTCTTGTACCCTTCTCCTGCTCTATGCCTCTCTACCACTTTATCCCTGACTTGTTTCGAAAGCTCCTTAGTCTTGATGGTTGCTTTGTTGGATCGCTATGTGAGTTGCAGCTTGAAAGTCTTTATATACCTGAGGGAGATTATCTACAAGTTAAACCAGTTTGAGTAAACACAGGCTGAAACCATATCACTAATTTTGTGACCTTTCAAACTAATCATTTGCACCTGATCTGATTTAGGGCTCCTGTAGCAAAGGGGTTGAATACTTATGCAAATCTTACTTATATTCTACTGTATTTTTTTTACTTTATGAGTGTGGAGTAGTTTGTGTAGATTCTACTTGTAGTAATCAAGTTTAATTTGAAAGCGTCGTGGAGTAAGCTCAGGTGTCAACAAAATGTGAAAACTTTGCAGGGGGGTGAATACTTATTTTTTGGATGTACACAAAAGGTTTAAATGATAAAAACATTTTTCAGGATGTTTCAGACACAAGCCCTTCACCCGTGCAGAAAGAAAAATAAAGTGCAATAAACTTGCTATTTTTCAATAGGTTCAGACCCCCTCATAGCACAGGATGGAGTGTAATTTTACATTTATGGGGAAAAAAACAAAACATTTTTGTCATATAAAACTGCGCAAGACAGGAGACTGGGTGGTTTGTGCTATTGTTTGTACAGATTGGGAAACAAATCCTAAAGTAAACCCATAAGAAACAAAATAAGCAGGCAAACCAGGGGCAAAGGCATTGGAATTAAAATGGTACCAAGGCAGAAATTGTGGTTATCATTACTGAACAACAGTAAAGATTATCCTTTCACCAAAATAATAGTTGACTGGAGAAAATCAGATAATTTAATGTTAAGCAGACAATATAAATACTACCTCATCAGGTCTGAATATCTACCTCAATTAGGCCCAGTTCTCTGTTGCGAACTCTTTAGTCAGCTCATCTGGTAGTCACATTATAACAGGATTGGGTAAAGTTTAGTCCAGGTCTTGTTTAAATATAAAATATATTGCTTACGAGACTAATAGTTATGAAAATAAACCCTCACTTTCTGAACATTTTGGAAGTGGTACGACACTCATCCCCAGTTGTAGTTCGGTAGCACAGACATTATTAATTTCTTGTATGTCGGAAAAGTAAATAGCGGGATTCTGAAAAATATAGCGTTGCACATCCCCACGTGTTCTACAACTGTTTAAATAACAGATTATTGCCCACATTGTCAAACAGGTAACACAGCAAAATATCTATAATGTGGTATGGAACTGAAAAGCCAGAGCACTTGTTATATTTTTTTTTTCGTCATTCTTTCTACAGTGATTTAGAGGACCTATATCAAACCCCAGTGCACTACAGTGGACAGTTTGAAAATAGCTTTGAAACAGGCTGTAAAGTTATAAGTGTAAAA
The DNA here is from genome assembly GCF_017654505.1 of Polyodon spathula. Taxonomy (NCBI): domain Eukaryota; kingdom Metazoa; phylum Chordata; class Actinopteri; order Acipenseriformes; family Polyodontidae; genus Polyodon; species Polyodon spathula. The sequence goes on from NC_054534.1 coordinate 48,953,708, forward strand.
AGTTGGCAGGATGTTAACATAGAAAATAAAAATGACCAGGTACATTATTGAAACAGTTGTGGCAACACATGGGGATGTATAACGCTATATTTATCGCAACACTGCTACTTACTCTTTACAGGTTGCTTTAGTGAACATTTATGTATTTATTATTCAGCAAAATCACAAACCATGTGTCAATGCTTCATGTAGGAAACACTTTACCATGTTTCTCCACAATGAAGTTAACTTCAACAAATTGATGATGAATAGTACAAACTCAGCAGCAAAATGATAGCAACTATAATGACATAATGACATTTATTAGTTAGACTTAAGCAAATAAATAAACACATACTTGTATGTAATGGAAACAGTATTTCATTACCTTTTTGTTCCACTTCTATTTTAGGCATTGAGAGGGAGAGAGAGAGAGAGAGAGAGAGAGAGAGAGAGAGAGAGAGAATAGCTTAATGATGCTTTAATGGTCATAACATTGTATTTTCAGCATCAAGTTTGTCATTTAATAATCATTCAAATAAGCAAAGCAAGATTATCTGCATATTCTTAAGCTACATGCATTTTGTCTAACAACTGTGTAACATTTTTACCATTACCCCTTAAAATAAAAAAGGCCCAACCAAGGATCAGTTCCATATTGTAAGAACTGTAAAGAGCTGTCATTAACAAGTAACTGTAAACAGCTGTCATTAACAAGTAACTGTAAAGAGCTGTCATTAACAAGTAACTGTAAAGAGCTATCATAAGCCTTCTTTGGTTGCTTTGCTGTGCTAAGACTTCAGGATAGATCTTATAGAATCTTTGTAGTGTTGAGTTGACATTTCAGGCTGAAAAGCAGGTTGCTGAAAGCATCAAATAAGTTCTCGTTGTAGTTAGGTTAAAGGTTAAGCAAGCATCTTATTAAGGAGGATATGTGGTCCAGTGGTTAAAGAAAATGGCTTGTAACCAGGTCGCTGGTTCAAATCCCAACTCAAATTGCTGATTCACTGTGTGACCATAAGCAAGTCACTGAACCTCCCTGTGCTCCGACTTTTGGGTACGATGATCATTTTATTCATACATGGGTGAGTAGTTTCTGATATAGGCCCGTAATACATTTAAGACCTTCACTTCATTCTATTTGTATTTGGGATCCAAGCTAGCAGCAGGAAATTGCATTACAAGACAGTCCAACTTAAATATGTACTAGATCATGTGCAAGGCTTTATAACAAATAGAACATTTGACAACATTTATGATTATGAGCATAACAATATAGGAGAGCATAACATTTATTTATAAATAAATAAAATAAAATAAATACAAATATTTAGTTAATAAAAGGTCAATAAGACCAAAAGCAGCTTTAATGTGAGAATGAATCTTGGTAACCACATCCTGTCGTTCGACTGCTTCATACTATGCTTTTCTCATAATTATCTTTTTTAATTATCTTCGGCTTACCACTCGCAGAACCACAGGTGCCCTATTGGCCATAGATTCCCCTGCTGACCTAAGATAATTATCATTTCTAAATGAATTTCTGCAGTGAGAACGCTGACACCCTTGGATCCTTCAAGAAGCTGCCTGATAAGGTTCTGGGATCATTAAGCTACTAACAACCAAACAAGCAAGATGGGCTGAATGGCCTCGTCTCATTTGTAAACTTTCTTATGTTCTTCTTTTGTTCTTATAAAGGAATTAGAGTCATTTGCAAATGCTTTTTCTTGGCACATACTAATCAAACACAATCACCCTTTTTTTAAACAACTTGTTTTCTTATTACTGTTTATAATTAACTTTCTGTTTAGCAACCATAGCCAATCCCTCTGAATCTTACATATTAGTTATTATAAGTAGTAATATTACGATAGTTTATATCAAAACCTATTGTTCTAATTTGATATCTAATGTGTGGTCATGTTTTATATATATATATATATAGATATATATAGATATTATATATATATAATATATATATATATATATATAGATACATATATATATATAACTATTCAATACTCAATATATGAATATATGAATTAATATTGTATGAATATTGAATATAGATAGATATTTATGGTTTCTATAAGACATATATGCTTATTGCTTATAAACTTATTCCATATGTCCTTATGATATTGTTGCAGAGTGTCCTGCCCCTTTATGTTTATTAAGTGTTTTATGTTGTATGTAGTGTGTTAATGTTGGTTTTTATGCATAAAATACACAGGCTATAAATATGGGTTACGAGCACAAGTGTTTAAAATGTATATTTGTATTTAGGCACGAGGATTGCACAACACTTCAGGTAAAATGTCATATGTGAGCACGGGGAATTACACTTAATTCACGTCAGTGAAAACATGCTGCTGTACCGAGACTCTATTGCTAATCAGTCATTCAACTGGAGTCTCGGTACAGCAGCATGTTTTCACTCACTTGGGGTTGTGTGTTCGGTGAGTGGAGAACGGGTGTGGAGAGAATTAAAAACAAAAAGAAGGAAAAGTAATTGATTTCACTGACCGTGTTTGTCTGTTCGTCCACTGTTTGTTTACTGTTTTGTCATTTTGTTTGTCTGTTTTGTTTGGAGTCAAGTGCCGTGTGCTGTTTTTTAAAATCTTTTGTTTGTTATTATTTAATAAAATACTGGATGCTGTAGCGTCTCAGGTTCACCACCATCAAGTGTTTTGGTTTCTGTGTTCTTCCGGGTCTGATGTCACCACTACCGTCATCCTGGTCACATATGGTGTCTGAAGAGGGATAAACCCAGACTCCACAAGTCAGACCAGGGACAGACAGCATTTTTTATTTTTGTGCGTTTTTAAAAAAAAAAAAAGGACTACAAAAGTTTTTTTTGGAAAAATGGGGAAAAGTGGCTGGAGGAAGCAACAGCATCAGCAGCAACCAGCGCATCAGCAGCAGCGCAGGGCCGGTCGCAGGTCCTACGCTGTCTCTATAATACTGCATGTCTGCTTCACCTGCCTGAAAGGTGAGGAATGGTGCTTTGCTGTTGCCGAGATTGGGCACATAGCACCCGACCAACGCCCTCAGAGGAGCCCGAATGCCCTATGCCTGAGTGGGAGGAGCCTGTACATCCAGAGCCCAAAAGGGGGGAGCCTGTACATCCAGTGCCCAGAAGGGGGGAGCCTGTGCACCCAAAGGCTGAGAGGGTGCTGTTCCCACCTCCACCAGCAGAGGGAGAATGCCTGTTTCACATTGATCACCATCATCTGAGGGAGAGGAGCAGGAGCTGCCTCTGTGTCCTCTGAGGCAGACTGGTCCACTCTCCTCTGAGGGGATTTGGGACTGGCTGACGGAGCCTAAGAGGGATATCAAGGAGGCCCTCCCAGCTGTGATCAACTTTCTGTGGGCCAGAGATAGGGAGTGCTGGGAGGCCTGGGAACAGCAACACCACCCAGTATCCCTTCTAGACATCGCAGCAATGGTGCTCAACTACCTGGCTGCAGATATGGGAGGGGGACTGCTACTGTCTCCAGCGCCAAAGGGAGAGGAGCCATTGCTGCCAACTCCAGTACAAGAGGGGGAAGCCCCGCTATCTCCAGTGCAAGAGGGAGAAGCCCTGCTATCTCCAGAGCAAGAGGGAGAGCCGCACTAGTCCCCTGCAAGTGAGGGAGAGCCGCACCAGTCCCCTGCAAGTGAGGGAGAATCGCACCAGTTCTCTGCAACAGGGGGAGACTACACGCCGCTCCCACTTCCGTCGCTGGGAGACTATACGCCGCTCCCACCTCTGTCGCCGGGAGACTACACACTGCCTCTGCCTCCGCCACCTCCACCGCCAGGAGCAGAAGCTGCCTCTGCTTCCTCCACCACCATGGGAGGACTGCTTGCAGCTCCCACCTCCACCAGCAGAGGGTGAATTCCTGCTGGTTCCGCCTCCGCCAAAGGATGCCTGCCTCGCACCGGCCAGGATGTCACGTCTGCATCGCCTGGGGCTGCCTGCTGCTCTACATCACCTGGGGGCTGCCCGCTGCTCCGCACCACCTGGGGAGCTACCGGTTACAGGGTACGAGGGAGAAATGGACCTCACGCTGACGCCTCTATGGCCAGAGACTCCCCTCTCGAGTTCGCCTTCCAAGGGTCCGCTGCTGCTGCCGTCACCTCCCTGGGTCCGCTGCTGCTGCATCACCTCCCGAGGGTCCGCTGCTGCTGCCGTCACCTAGGGTTAGTGTCAGCCCTGCTTTTCCGCAGGAAATACTGTGGCTGGAGCGCAACATGGGGAAGAAGGGGGGATGGGTCAAGAGACCACCACCCCCTGCAATAATTTCGCTGCAGAGAATTTGGTGGCCGGAGCCCCAGAAGGGGGAGCTGCCAGCTTTGAAGAAGGGGGGAGAGGTCATAAGAACATAAGAAAGTTTACAAACGAGAGGAGGCCATTCGGCCCATCTTGCTCGTTTGGTTGTTAGTAGCTTATTGATCCCAGAATCTCATCAAGCAGCTTCTTGAAGGATCCCAGGGTGTCAGCTTCAACAACATTACTGGGGAGTTGATTCCAGACCCTCACAATTCTCTGTGTAAAAACGTGCCTCGTATTTTCTGTTCTGAATGCTCCTTTGTCTAATCTCCATTTGTGACCCCTGGTTCTTGTTTCTTTTTTCAGGCTGAAAAAGTCCTTTGGGTCGACACTGTCAATATGTTTTAGAATTTTGAATGCTTGAATTAGGCCACGTAGTCTTCTTTGTTCAAGACTGAACAGATTCAATTATTTTAGCCTGTCTGCATATGACATGCCTTTTAAGCCCAGAATAATTCTGGTCGCTCTTCTTTGCACTCTTTCTACAGCAGCAACATCTTTTTTATAGCGAGGTGACCAGAACTGCACACAATATTCAAGATGAGGTCTTACTAGTGCATTGTACAGTTTTAACATTACTTCCCTTGATTTAAATTCAACATTTTTCACAATATATCCGAGCATCTTGTTAGCCTTTTTTTATAGCTTCCCCACATTGTCTAGATGAAGAAATTTCTGAGTCAACAAAAACTCCTAGGTCTTTTTCATAGATTCCTTCTCCAATTTCAGTATCTCCCATATGATATTTATAATGTACATTTTTATTTCCTGCGTGCAGTACCTTACACTTTTCTCTATTAAATGTCATTTGCCATGTGTCTGCCCAGTTCTGAATCTTGTCTAGATCATTTTGAATGACCTTTGCTGCTACAACAGTGTTTGCCACTCCTCCTACTTTTGTGTCGTCTGCAAATTTAACAAGTTTGCTTACTATACCAGAATATTAATGTAGATTAGGAATAGCAGAGGACCTAATACTGATCCCTGTGGTACACCGCTGGTTACCACACTCCATTCTGAGGTTTTTCCTCTAATCAATACTTTCTGTTTTCTACATGTTAACCACTCCCTAATCCATGTACATGTGTTTCCTTGAATCCCAACTGCGTTCAGTTTGAGAATTAATCTTTTGTGCGGGACTTTGTCAAAAGCTTTCTGGAAATCTAAATAAACCATGTCATATGCTTTGCAATTATCCATTATCGATGTTGCATCCTCAAAAAAATCAAGCAAGTTAGTTAGGCACGATCTCCCTTTCCTAAAACCATGTTGACTATCTCCCAGTACCCTGTTACCATATAGGTAATTTTCCATTTTGGATCTTATTATAGTTTCCATAAGTTTGCATATAATAGAAGTCAGGCTTACTGGTCTGTAGTTACCTGGTTCAGTTTTGTTTCCCTTTTTGTGGATCGGTATTACGTTTGCAATTTTCCAGTCTGTCGGTACCACCCCTGTGTCAAGAGACTGCTGCATGATCTTGGTTAGCGGTTTGTAAATTACTTCTTTCATTTCTTTGAGTACTACTGGGAGGATCTCATCCGGCCCAGGGGATTTGTTTATTTTAAGAGCTCCTAGTCCCTTTAACACTTCTGCCTCAGTTATGCTAAAGTTATTTAAAACTGGATAGGAACTGGATGACATGTGGGGCATGTTGTCAGTATCTTCCTTTGTAAAAACTTGTGAAAAGTAATCATTTAACATATTTGCTATTTTTTTTTCTTCCTCTACGATTTTGCCATTTGTATCTCTTAAACATTTAATCTCCTCTTTGAATGTTCTCTTGCTGTTGTAATATTGGAAAAACATTTTGGAATTGGTTTTAGCTCCCTTAGCAATGTTTATTTCTATTTCTCTCTTGGCCTTTCTAACTTCCTTTTTGACTTGCGTTTGCAGTTCTGTGTACTCTTTCTGCGTACTTTCTTTTTGGTCCTTTTTTAATGCTCTGTAAAGTGCCTTTTTTCGCTGAATATTTTTTTTAATTGATCTATTAAACCATTTTGGCAATTTAGTTTTACATTTAGATTTGTCTACTTTAGGGATATAATTGTTTTGCGCCTCTAGTACTACATTTTTGAAGAATAACCATCCTTCTTCTGTGGGTGTTTTCTCTATTTTACTCCAATCTACTTCTGTTAGTCTCTGTTTCATACCTTCATAGTTTGCTTTTCTAAAATTGTAAACCTTAGCTTTAGTCATTACTTTTGGGGATTTAAAAAACACTTCAAATGAGACCATGTTGTGGTCTGAGTTTGCCAGTGGTTCTCTGACCTCTGTTTTAGTTATTCTATCTTCGTTATTTGAAAAGACTAAATCAAGGCATGCCTCCCCTCTAGTGGGTGCCTTCACAAATTGTGTTAGGAAGCAGTCATTTGTCATTTCCACCATTTCTATTTCATCTTTCGCGCTACCCACCGGGTTTTCCCATTTTATTTGGGGGAAGTTAGTATGGCTTCTCCTTTGCTACACACATTTCTAATGTCATTGTATAACAGATTATTGTGCTCACCGTCTGAATCTGGCGGTCTATAGCATGCTCCTATTATTATGCCTTTTGAATTTTTGTCTGTTATTCTGACCCATATTGATTCGGTTTTATTTTCTTTGTCCAGGTTTAACACCTGGGCTTCAAGACTGTTTCTTATGTATAGCGCTACCCCTCCTCCTCTTCTGTCCTGCCTGTCTTTCCTATACAGTGTATACCCACAAATATTATATTCGTCCCCATCACTCTCAGATAACCACGTTTCTGTAACACCTATCACATCATAGTTACCTGTTAGAGCAGTAGCTTCAAGTTCTAGAATTTTGTTTCTGATACTTCTAGCATTTAGATAAATACATTTAATGGTTGTCTTACCCGAGTTGTTGTTCTTGTTTTGATGCGGTCTCCCTTCTGTTTTTTTGTTGATTTCTCCCCCCTTCCTTTCTAGTTTAAATGCTTCCGAACCTGCTCGAGGATCTTTTCTCCAAGTAGACTAGTTCCCTTGTTATTTAAATGCAGTCCATCCCGTCTATACAGATGTTTTAATACATTTTAAAACTAATAAACAAACAATTACCATAATGAACACAACATTCATAATAAGTTGGGTTCTTATTAATAAACAGGAACACATTTAAAGCTCGGGGCACCCTGTCTGTAGCTTGGTGTTATTTACATTATCGTCATCATATTTTAAGTGACTGAAAGCTGAAATTACCTTTTTAAAAACACACTTTTCTTATACCAATACAGTATTGGTAAGCAATAATCAGTTTGTTGGAAGACCAGGCTTTAATCAGTGATAATAGGTACACAGACTGCGATTCCCTGAGTGCTGTCGGGCTCAAGCACCAATGGGAGAAATTAAGGTCCTGCACAGTAGAAATAAATCACCTGTTCTGTTAAATAATAGTGTGGATGCTTCACAAGCAGAACTGTTATTGCAGCATTTAAAAATGTAAAATGTATTTATACAAAGACTCACAGCTTTCTTGAAAACATCTGTGTTTCCCTTGTTTTTCTTTTGTATTTGTTTAGCTCTCAGTATCTATAGTAGATACAGCTGATCGTAGATTGTTGACTTTATGCTTGATACCTATGGAAGAGATATTTCCAGCTACAAAAAACAAATTAATAAACACATGAAAGACTTAGATGACAAAGATGCAAGCTCAACCTGCGTCATGCCTACTGCAGATGCCTGTAACCAGAGCCAGACTGTCGTTCTTGATCGTTCTTGATTGGAGAGGACATTCATCTTATGGACTGCCCTTTTAACTTCCAGAGAAATGTGCTGCAAGGCTGACTGCAGTCGTACAGCTGGACTGGAAACTACCATACGACTCAAAAGAGGCTGCAAGCAACAACTGTGTGAATGTTGGGCCCCAGCACCTTTCCAATTGTGCCTATTTGCTTGATGTCTGACAAGGTTGCCCCAATTGCTTCTCCTAACTTGGGCTTTTGTGTTTGATATCACCACTTTAAATGGCTGTTGCGTTTTTCTAACTTGTTTTTTACATTGATAATGTTTTTGTTATAGATTAGATACAAACTAAGGGGCTTCCCTCTCAGCATCTTTATTTAAAAAACACTGAGATAAACACATTCATACGTGACATCTCCCTAATCCTGAGCCAATCAGCACGTAGAATGTTAGGTCATGTGTTACTATATTAAAAAAAATGTCAGTCACAACACTCATCATTGAAGAATCTTTATGATCGGCGAAACTCGCTGGTGGTCTAAAGATATAGCACTGAGAAAAGTATTTGCATCACTGCTACTTAAATATGAGTCCATTCTCACAGTTCAGATTTTCCTGCGCATATTTGAATTGACTTCATCATTGTCAAAATACCTCCAAACTTGTGGAATAGATATCTTACAAGCTCAGCAAATAGTCGGCTGGAACGCAGGGGGAGCTAAAAAGTGATTTTAATGTTTTTAAGAAGGCTGCAGATCATTTTGTCAAGTGGGCAAATGATAAGCTAAAAGATTTTGAACTTGAAGTACAGGCCGCTCTGCCCGAAAAGAAGGTACAAAGGAAGAAAACCATGGCAGGCGAATCCGCTCATGACGAACAGATAGCGGATGTTATTACAGCATATAGAATTCAAATACACAACATAATCCTCGATACAATTAACGAGAGCATGCATCGCCGTTTTCTCTCCAGAGGAACATTGGCCTTTTCTGACATAAGAGATCACGGCCTTCAGTCAGAGGCACTGGAAGAATTAAGAAAACAATGTCTGACTTTGATCTGGGATAAGATGATGAGATCAGCACCAGAAGAGTATGTGGTCAGGATGGCAACAAAAACAGCTGGGGAAGACAAGAGTAAAGAGTGTGATAATGGACATAGACATGGAGCTTCTACCTATTTCTGTGGTGATACAATTTTTTGACTGATGCATATAACGTGATTGGCCTACAACTTTCTACTGACGCTGTGCTTCACACAAGTTGCCTGTGAGAGAAGCTTCTCCACCTTGAAGTTCATCAAGAACCGACTGAGAAGCAGTGCACCCCTGGAGCATGGGAGTTGTTCATGCTTATGGCAGTTGAAAAGTTTGTTCTCAGGAGTCTTGATTTGGATGGAGTAATAGACAGAGTTGCGGAAAGGAGTGTGCTTCTGAGAAGTCTACTCATCCCCTAAAGTAAGTTGCCAGTATTTTCTTATTTTTGTGACTTTTTGCTTATAGGGATGAATGTGACCTTTTAGGCAGTCACTTCAGAGGTAAATGTAAGGAGATTAAGTTTATTAATCTGAATAACGAATGAAACCTTACTTAAGTATATTAATTTGTTTCAGTAATGAGCAGGGATCCTGGTTTTCCATGAGAAATCTGATAAAGAAAAATAAAAAAAAATCTGTGTTTTCTGTGATTAAAACAGAGTTTTAAACAGAGTGGTGAAACTCCCGGAAGTGTCTCACTGGAAGAGAAGTCCTGGAGGTATGGTGAATGAACAGGAGCGTATGAATATTGTTGCAGGATTACTAAGAACATATTGTGTTTTGTTTTGTTTTTTACTTTTGGAAAAAGACCTGCCTCCAGTTTATTTCTTTATTTATTACTTTTTTGTTTGTTTCTTTGTAATTATTTTCTTTTGAATTTTTTGTATTAAAATAATACTTTCTTTGAAACTTTGTTGTCCGTATCCTCTGTGTGCAACCAACGTGCCTCTATATACACTGAACAAAAATATCAACGCAACATGTAAAGTGTTGGTCCCATACTTCATGAGCTGAAATTAAAGATCCCAGAAATTTTCCACACGCACAAAAACCTTGTTTCTCTCAAATTTTGTGCACAAATTTGTTTACATTCCTGTTAGTGAGCATTTCTCCTTTGCCAAGATAATCCATCCACCTGACAGGTGTGGCATATCAAGAAGCTGATTAAAGAGCATGATCATTACACAGGTGCACCTTGTGCTGGAGACAATAAAAGGCCACTCTAAAATGTGCAATTTTGTCACACAACACAATGCCACAGATGTCTCAAGTTTTGAGGGAGCGTGCAATTGGCATGCTGACTGCAGGAATGTCCACCAGAGCTGTTGACAGAGAATTGAATGTTCATTTATTTACCATAAGCCGCCTCCAACTTCATTTTAGAGAATTTGGCAGCCACAGACCACGTGTAACCACGCCAACCCAGGACCTCCACATCCAGCTTCTTCAGCTGCGGGATCGTCTGAGTTCGCCACCAAGACAGCTGATGAAACTGTGGGTTTGCACAACCAAAGAATTTCTGCACAAACTGTCAGAAACCATCTCAGGGAAGCTCATCTGCGTGCTCGTCGTCCTCACCAGGGTCTTGACCTGACTGCAGTTCGGCGTCGTAACTGACTTTAGTGGGCAAATGCTCACCTTCGATGGCCACTGGCACACTGGAGAAGTGTGCTCTTCATAGATGAATCCCGGTTTCAACTGTATCGGGCAGATAGCAGACAGCGTGTATGGCGTCAGGTGGGCAAGCGGTTTGCTGATGTCAACGTTGTGAACAGAGTGCATAAGCTACAGGCAACGAACACAATTGCATTTCATCGTTGGCAATTTGAATAATGCATAGCCCCATGTCGCAAGGATCTGTACACAATTCCTGGAAGCCGAAAATGACCCAGTTCTTCCATGGCCTGCATACACACCCGCTGAGCATGTTTGGGATGCTCTGGATTGACTTGTATGGCAGCGTGTTCCAGTTCCCGCCAATACGCAGCAACTTCGCACAGCCATTGAAGAGGAGTGGGACAACATTCCATAGGTCACAATCAACAGCCTGATCAAATGTATGCAAAGGAGATGTGTCACGCTGCATGAGGCAAATGGTGGTCACACCAGATACTGACTGGTTTTCGGATCCACACCCCTAGCTTTTTTTTTTTTTTCCTAAGGTATCTGTGACCAACAGATGCATATCTGTATTCCCAGTCATGTGAAATCCATAGATTAGGGCCTAATTAATTTATTTCAATTGACTGATTTCCTTATATGAACTGTAACTCAGTAAAATCTTTGAAATTGTTGCATGTTGCGTTTATATTTTGTTCATACACATACACACAGCTCTGGAGAAAATTAAGAGACCACTGCAAAATTATCATTTTCTCTGGTATTACTATTTATAGGTATGTGTTTGGGTAAAATGAACATTTTTGTTTTATTCTATAAACTACTGACAACATTTCTCCCAAATTCCAAATAAAAATATTGTCATTTAGAGCATTTATTTGCAGAAAATGACAACTGGTCAAAATAACAAAAAAGATGCAGTGTTGTCAGACCTCAAATAATGCAAAGAAAATAAGTTCAGATTCATTTTTAAACAACACAGTACTAATGTTTTAACTTAGTTGGTGGAATAACCCTGATTTTCAAGCACAGTTTTCATGCGTCTTGGCATGCTCTCCACCAGTCTTTCACATTGATGTTGGGTGACTTTATGCCACTCCTGGTGCAAAAATTCAAGCAGCTCGGCTTTGTTTGATGGCTTGTGACCATCCATCCTCCTCTTGATCACATTCCTGAGGTTTTTAATGGGGTTCAGGTCTGGAGATTGGGCTGGCCATGACAGGGTCTTGATCTGGTGGTCCTCCATCCACACCTTGATTGACCTGGCTCTGTGACATGGAGCATTGTCCTGCTGGAAAAACCAATCCTCAGAGTTGGGGAACATTGTCGGAGCAGAAGGAAGCAAGTTTTCTTCCAGGACAACCTTGTACTTGGCTTGATTCATGCCAAAGCTGCCCGATTCCAGCCTTGCTGAAGCACCCCCATATCATCACCGATCCCCCCTCACTTTTTACAGTGGGTGCGAGACAGCTTGTAGGCCTCTCCAGGTCTCCGTCTAACCATTAGACGACCAGATGTTGGGCAAAGCTGAAAATTTGACTCATCTGGGGATGCTTCAGCAAGGCTGGAATCGGGCAGATTTGTCTTTGTGAACGGCGCATGAATCAAGCCAAGTAAAAGGTTGTCCTGGAAGAAAACTTTCTTCCTTCTGCTCTGACAATTTTCCCCAACTCTGAGGATTGGTTTTTCCAGCAGGACAATGCTCCATGTCACAGAGCCAGGTCAATCAAGGTGTGGATGGAGGACCACCAGATCAAGACCCTGTCATGGCCAGCCCAATCTCCAGACCTGAACCCCATTGAAAACCTCTGGAATGTGATCAAGAGGAAGATGGATGGTCACAAGCCATCAAACAAAGCCGAGCTGCTTGAATTTTTGCGCCAGGAGTGGCATAAAGTCACCCAACATCAATATGAAAGACTGGTGGAGAGCATGCCAAGACGCATGAAAGCTGTGCTTGAAAATCAGGGTTATTCCACCAAATATTGATTTCTGAACTCTTCCTAAGTTAAAACATTAGTATTGTGTTGTTTAAAAATGAATCTGAACTTATTTTCTTTGCATTATTTGAGGTCTGACAACACTGCATCTTTTTTGTTATTTTGACCAGTTGTCATTTTCTGCAAATAAATGCTCTAAATGACAATATTTTTATTTGGAATTTGGGAGAAATGTTGTCAGTAGTTTATAGAATAAAACAAAAATGTTCATTTTACCCAAACACATACCTATAAATAGTAAAACCAGAGAAACTGATAATTTTGCAGTGGTCTCTTAATTTTCTCCAGAGCTCTGTGTGTGTGTGTGTATATATATATATATATATACACACACACACACACACACACACACACACACATATATATATATATATATATATATATATATATATATATATATATAATATATATAATATATATATAGATATATGATATATATATAATATATATATATATATACAGTGCCTATAGAAAGTCTACACCCCCTTTCAAAATATTCACCTTTTGTTGCCTTATAGCCTGGAATTAAACTGCATTAAAACAGTTTTTTTTTTCATTTAATCTACACATCATACCCCACAACTTCCAAGTGAAAAAAATATTCTAGAAATTTGTAGAAAATGAATTAAAACTAAAAACTGAAAAGCTTTGTTGGATATGTGCCCACCCCCCTGTAATCCTAAATTAGCTTAGATATAACCAATCGCCTTCAAAATCACACACCAAGTTATGTGGACTCCACCTGTGTTAAATTGTAGTGATTCACATGATTTCAAGATAAATTCTTAGTTCCTGTAGGTTCCCTCTGCTGGGTAGAATCCTCCCAATAGTACTCAAAGAAATGAAATAAGTTATTTACAAACCACTAATCAAGATCATGTAACAGTCTCTTGACACAGGGGTTGCACCGACAGACTGGAAAATTGCAAACGTAATACCGATCCACAAAAAGGTAAACAAAACTGAACCAGGTAACTACAGACCAATAAGCCTGACTTCTATTATATGCAAACTTATGGAAACTATAATAAGATCCAAAATGGAAAATTACCTATATGGTAACAGTATCCTGGGAGACAATCAACATGGTTTTAGCAAAGGGAGATCGTGTCTAACTAACCTGCTTGATTTTTTTGAGGATGCAACATTGATAATGGATAATTGCAAAGCATATGACATGGTTTATTTAGATTTCCAGAAAGCTTTTGACAAAGTCCCACATAAAAGATTAATTCTCAAATTGAACGCAGTAGGGATTCAAGGAAACACATGTACATGGATTAAGGAGTGGTTAACATGTAGAAAACAGAAAGTACTGATTAGAGGAGAAACCTCAGAATGGAGCGAGGTAACAAGTGGAGTACCATAGGGATCAGTATTAGGTCGTCTGCTATTCCTAATCTACATTAATGATTTAGATTCTGGTATAGTAAGCAAACTTGTTAAACTTGCAGATGACACAAAAATAGGATGCACGCAGGAAATAAAAATGTGCATTATAAATATCATATGGGAGATACTGAAATTGAAGAAGGACTCTACGAAAAAGACCTAGGAGTTTTTGTTGACTCAGAAATGTCTTCATCTAGACAATGTAGGGAAGCTATAAAAAAAAGGCCAACAAGATGCTCGGATACATTGTGAAAAGTGTTGAATTTAAATCAAGGGAAGTAATGTTAAAATTGTACAATGCATTAGTAAGACCTCATCTTGAATATTGTGTTCAGTTCTGATCCCCTCACTACAAAAAGGATATTGCTGCTCTAGAAAGAGTGCAAAGAAGAGCGACCAGAATTATTCCGGGTTAAAAGGCATGTCATATGCAGACAGGTTAAAACAATTGAATCTGTTCAGTCTTGAACAAAGATGACTACATGGCGACCTAATTCAAGCATTCAAAATTCTAAAATGTATTGACAATGTCGACAAAAGGGACTTTTTCGACCTGAAAAAAGAAACAAGTACCAGGGGTCACAAATGGAGATTAGACAAAGGAGCATTCAGAACAGAAAATAGGAGGCACTTTTTTACACAGAGAATCGTGAGGGTCTGGAATCAACTCCCCAGTAATGTGGTTGAAGCTGACACCCTGGGATCCTTCAAGAAGCTGCTTGATGAGATTCTGGGATCAATAAGCTACTAACAACCAAACAAGCAAGATGGGCCGAATGGCCTCCTCATGTTTGTAAGCTTTCTTATGTTCTTATGTTCTAGTGCATTTGAAAGCAAAGAATCAACTATGAGCATCAAGGGGCTTTCAAAAGAACTCTGGGACAAAGTTGTTGAAAGGCACAGAACGAAACTAAATGGAACTTTTAGGCCTAGATCCAAAGCATGGTGGTGATGATGTTTCTCATCGGCAGGGACTGGGGCACTTGTCAGGATAGAAGGGAAAATGAATGGAGCAAAGTACAGAGAAGTCCTTGAGGAAAACCTGCTGCCCTCTGCAAGAAAGCCGAAACTGGGACGGAAGTTCACCTTTCAGCATGACATCGACCCAAAGCACACAGCCAAAGCTACATGGAGTGGCTAAGGAACAGTGAACAGGATGGCTTTGCAGTGGTGACGTCAGACCAGAAACACACTCTACAACAGGGACTAGCAGGTGAAAATTGAGCCGTGGCGCTCAGTATATTTATGAAATGATCAACAGCAAATAAAAGATGTAAACAAAACCAACACAAACAAAAAGGCACGTTGGCCAAACAAACAGACACACACAAGATAGACGTGAACAAACCAAGAAAGTATCGTGTGTGTCCTCTCGCACAAGTAGCATTTGTTATATTTTTAAAATCACTCTTCTCTCTCACCCTTTCTCCTCTTCCCAAACACATAACCTCGAGTGAATGAAAACATGTTGCTTTTAGGCAGCTGTACCGAGACTCGATTGCTAATCAATCATTTAATTGGAGTCTCGGTACAACTGCACGTGAATTAATAAAGTGCAATTCCCCGTGCTCACATATCATTACATTTTACCTGCACGTGAAGTGCTGTGCAATCCTCGTGCCTAAATACAAATATACATTTTAAACCCACTAGTGTTACACAGACCCATTTATATCCCATGTACCAATGATTATACACCAACATTAACACACTACACGCAACATACAACACAAATAAACATAAAAGAGTGGGTCATTCCATCACATATGCCCCCCCCGGCCTCAATGGCCACCTCCCCCCTCAGTCCCAAAGTCCCGGTCATAGTCCTGGCCCAGGAACAAGGGCAGCAACAGGCCAAAGGTGGCAGCCACGGCAGCTGTAACAGCCAGCCGACTGTACAGAGGCCGGCTCCTCCGGCCAAGACAATCCTGGCCGCCACCCGGCTGTCTGTGGGGGTGGTCTCCTGACCTTCTCCCCCTTCTCTGTAGCCGGCAGCTCCCCCCTTGTGGGGCTCCGGCCACCAAATTCCCTGCAGCGAAAGTGCTGCAGGGGGAGGTGGTCTCCTGACCCAGTAAATAAAATATATAATAAAACATTGACAAATATACAAAAAAAGCAATAAAAACAAAAGAAACACATAGAACAGTAAAACAAGGCAGTTTAGCACAAAAATGCTACATTATAAAAGTGTGTTGTTAATCTGGTTTTAAAAGCACTGACCCTTGGTGCTTCCTTTACAGAGCTAGGCCCTTTTACTGAATGTTCTACCATCTGTGTTTTTTTTTTTTTGTAATTTGTGGGACAGAAGGCAACCTGGCATTCTGTGATCTCAGTGGGTGTCTGAGTAAAACATCATTTAAATATGAGGGTACAAGGCTATTTAATGTCTTATGAGTTAAAATCTATCCTGAATCGGACCAGAAGCCAGTGCAGAGACACTAGCACAGGAGTAATGTGATCTTGTCCTTAGTCCTGGTTAAAATTCTAGTTGCAGCATTTTGTATAAGTTGCAGTGAAGATATAACATGGCTGTGAGTACCAGAGAGTAGGGCATTACAACCACAATTGTAGAAGATGCAAAAGCATGCACCAATCTCTCAGTATCTGAGTGGGAAAGAATACTCTTCAATTTGGCCATATTTCTAGATGATAAAAAAATAATTGGGTCGAAGATCACACCCAAATTTCTCGTTTTGTCTGCAAGTTCATAAGAGAAGCCACCACGGAGTAAATCAGACATTACCTTGTTGTTTCAGATATTCTAGAATCATCACTTCTACTCTGTATCAAACTATTATACAGTCCTGTTCATTTTGTATTTGTTAATATATGCAAGTAAGGTGGATAATTTTTTCCCCTGATGTGCCCAAGAGGGTATGGACACATTAAATGTGTCCTGGCTAAGCCAGAATAAAGGTGAAACAAATCACTGACCTACTGTATTTTCACAGGACACACATTATTACTTAGCAATATCTGTGCCATTATGTAACATGGTCACCTAAAGTAAGTTTTGGTGCAGCATAAGAAACAACCCAAAACCAATTAAAAGGGGAAAATAAATAAATCTTGGCCAAGAAATGTCACCCCTTAAAGGTGTTTTGCTGGTTCCAGGTGATTGATTACAATGTTGCCGAACCTGGTTTTCTTTTGTTAAAAAGCCTAAAGCCACTGGAGTAGCGAGCTAGCTTGAAACCGACTTAAGAGTAGGGTTATCTGGCCTCTCTTCCTACCTTAAATTTAAAATAAAGAATCCTTTGAATATATTATTTTAAGGAAGCATTGATATATAACCACATAGAGTTGCAGAGTTTACCCTTTTTTCTGGACTACTGTGGACTACTTTTTGTGGATTCTTTTCATTGGATTTTTGCTTTTGGCCCACTAACTGGATTTTTGCTGATTGATCTTGGTAAGATCTAACCATATTGCCTTTAATTTTTCTAACTCATTGTAACTGCACTATATGTTGGTGGATTTTGAGATATTATATATTCATTGAGTGTTGTTACCTTACGGAAATGCATTTTTAAACTATTTGGTTTTCAAGCTGTAAGAGTATTGTGTGTTTTTTTTTCATGGTGGTATTTGGGTTTTGGGTTAACTGCATTGCATAAATCTGTGTAAAATCACAGTTAGTGTGGCTGTACAATACACTTGATATTTGTTGTTAAAATATGATCTCCTTGGATTATTTATATATTTTATGACGACTTCTTAGTGTATGCTGTTTGATCGTTACAATTGCGCCATTTTAAGACGATACGAACTGTTGTGCTTTCGATTATCATTGGACTTAAGTGCATTATTAAGTTCAACGTTCCCGGTTTTTGTTTTTCCACCTTTCATATATTAACAAATACAAAATGGACAGGACTGTATACTAGTTTGATAGAGTAGTGAATTATTATAGTTATTTGCATTATTATGATAAGGATTATTTCAGATTCTTGCTGGATTGATTGATCATCTCCTGTACGCTTAAAAAGTTAGTTGTGGGAAATTTATACTTGTAAGCCATTTTTATACAGCTTGCTATATTGATTTTAGTTCTATAACCTCCTATTTGAATGAGAATGCACAATCAATTGAAGTCTGATCTTAACTCCAAACCATGTGCAGTTTAGCTGCACAGTTTTCTTTAATGCTCAGTCTTTAAGTCCACAGTGCTCCCTGAGTTTTGTTTAATGCATTTTCTGCTTTCTTTTTCCACCTGGAGGAAGTGCATCTGATTCATTTTTGCGTTGTCGCATTGTCTCGCGACAGGTGAATAGCTGGTTTTGGCAACTTGTACAATTCAGATATTTGATTAATGGTAGCAGTCTCTACTTGTTTCTCAGTATCCTCTACTGGGGATGCATTTTCAGTACATGTCATAAATATGAAAGCATGCATATTTCTTTCAAGAGTTAAGCATGTTTAAATATATAACCAATCATTTTAGGAGCTTAGAAAAGTAGATTAAATTCTACACTCCCAATAGACCATCAACAGGAAAATGGTATCAAAATATACATGTTTAATTTTTTTTTTTTAAATCTTATCAAACATGTATTTTTCCTCTAATACCTCTAATATCCTCTAACAACCTTCTAATTTTATGATACTGTGCATGTGCCAGAAGATAACAAGCACTGTAGAAACTTCAATCATTTGTATGATTGTTTCAATTATTAATACAGGGGTTTCCTAGTGATGATTTCCCACTTTATTACAAACTGTGACAGAAATACAGTGATTCCTGGTAGTAAATCTCTTTCCCTCTCTGTGAGGGCTCTAAGCAGCAAGAACAGAGTTCCCTGGATAGGCTGGCCTGACGGTTCTTTCCCAGGGGTCAAGGGAAGTCAGCCAGCTAGAAAGGGGGTGGGTCTCCTTTGCATTAACGCATTGACCCAGAAGGGAAACGACGTGGCAGCCGCAGATTAGAGGGGTGGTTGCACTCGTTTACCAAGGGGTCTTGTGTGACGGCATAAAAGGGGATGCAGAAACCCACTCTGTTCCTTTGCTTTGGTTTTGCGCGGCTAGCCACCACCGCATCATGGCCGCGGGAGTTCTGGGCGAGTCAGCTGAGACCCTGCCTCATTGGGGAGGCTCAGGCAGCATACCAGGCTATGAACGACACCAACCTGGCTACAACCTGGTGAAGCTGGCCATCCTCCATCGCCTCAACATTACGGTACAGTTTCACCAGGTACGGTTCAGGGAGTACCGAAGGTCCCCAGACAAGTCCCTCGGTGGTCGCAGAATGGTTGTGTGACCACATGGTACACTGGCTGACCCCCAAGAAGAAAATCAACTTGCAGATGAGGGAGGCAGTGGTTGTGAAGCAATTCTGCTATGTGATCGGTGCCAATATCCAAGCATGGATATGGCGCCAGAACCCCAACACCCTGGAGGACATAGCATTTTGAGGACTCCCTAGTTACTGCCCAGCCAGGGATACTGTCGATTCCTCCCTTCGGAGCAGCCAAGCACCTCCTCTCTCTCCACCACTATCACCACCATCAGCCCCAGGACCCAGACCTCTGAGACCGCCGACCCTAATAGACCCCCTTGCCTCCCCTTCATGGAGAACAAGGTTGGCGCCCAGCTGGGGTAGAGGTGCTGCCCCTGCCCCGTTGCCATACCAGCAATGGGATAGGTATATAATCAATGCTCCCTTTTGTCCTCCCAACTTGTTTTAGGTGCAGCCAACCGGGACATATGGCCAGGTTATGCCCTGCTGCAATGGAGTGTGATGTGGCTGTGTGTAATTGGGTACCTGAAAAAGGTAAGCGAGGGGAAAATGGTCGGGAGCGGCCTTGTATGACTGATGTGGTTTATGGTAACATGAAAACCCATGCATTAGTGGACACAGAGTGTGAGCAGACTTTAATTAGAACAGCTCTCTTGGGTGGTGTGTCGCGGCGGCCACGAGGTCAAGTGGCCATCTTCTGTATCCATGGAGACACAGCAGCATACCCCACACTAAAAGTGTACTTATCGGTAGGACCAATAAAACGTCACCTTGTAGTAGGGGTGGTGGAAAGCTTGCCACACCCAGTTATTCTGGGCTGAGACTGGCCAAAATTCAAAGAATTAATGCAAATAATGGCAGTCTCAGCTGCACACGTAAACATGGCAGAAAAGAGGAAAAGGGAACAAACTGATGTGTTTCCTTTTCAAGCTGAAATGTTTTCTCCTATTTTCTATCCTAGAAAAACTAATAAAGAGAGCAGGACCGTAAAAAGGGAGGGAGCATCACTGAGACAAGGCTCGGGTCTGGTGGTAGAGCGCTCGGATGGTAACAAACAGCAGTCAAAGGTAGTTGGGACGCAGTGTGACCAAGAGGGCGAGGTTACTGGGCCATCTAGGGGAGATGCTACCCCCGCCGCTCTCAATATACCAGACATGTGGTACTCAAGTGCGGACATAGTGTAGGACCAACCTAATGACCCGTCACTAGTGCATGCTTGGGGTCAGGTCCGGTCTATTTAAGGTAAGGATGTTGATGGCCCAGGGGTGCTAGTATTTCCGCACTTCAGTATCAAGGGGCAATTACTGTATAGGGTAAATCTAGCCGCGGGCACAGGTAAGCCTGTAACACAATTATTGGTTCCCCAGTCTTGTCGGACAGAGGTCATGAGACTGGAGTATGATATCCCTTTTATGGGGCACCTCGGAGCTGACAAGACAAGGGAGCGGATATTGGATCGATTCTATTTGATATGACTTCATGTTGATGTTTCGAAATATGTAGCCACACGCACAGACTGCCAGCGAGTAGCACCGGGTCGAGTGTACTCTGCCCCTTTGGTTCCACTGCCGATTATTTCCACCCCTTTTGAACGCACTGCAATGGACATAGTGTGTCCTTTGTACCTTCTGATTCCAGGTATATGCATATTAGTGGTGGTAGATTATGCAACGCGATAATCCCAGAGGCAGTTCCATTGAGGTCCATTAGTGCCACTGCAATAGCCACAGTGCATGATTAGAGTAGGGATCCCCAAGGAGATTTTGACCGATCATGGAACCAACTTTTTATCTAAAACGTTACAGCAAGTATAGAAAATATTAAAAAATACATCCCATCAGGATATCGGTTTATCGTCCACAGATGGATGGTTTGGTGGAACGATTTAATCAAACCTTGAAGCAGATGCTGAAACGTTTTGTAACTCAAGAACAAAAACATTGGGCATCGCTTCTTCCCTACCTCCTTTTTGCAGTGAGAGAGGTGCCACACAGATCGACAGGGTTCTCCCTCTTCGAGATCTTGTACGGCCTACAGCCTCGCAGCATCCTCGATCTGTTGAGAGAGGGGTGGTAGGAGCACAAGGACGTCCAAAAATGCAGTGAAGCATGTGCTACTACCTAGAGATCACCTGGATTTGGTCGGTCGTTTGGCCCAAGACAACCTCAAATCAGCTCAGCACAGGCAACAGCAGCATTACAATAAAAATGCACAAATTCGAACCTTTCGACCTGGAGACAAGGTAATGCTGCTGCTTCCCTCCTCAGAATCGAAATGATGTGCTAAATGGCAGGGGGCATATGAAGTGATTCAGGCTACAGGAAAGGTGAGTTACAAAATTAGGCAGCCTGATCGTCGTAATGAACGTGAAATTTATCATGTAAATTTATTAAAGCCCTGGCACAAGGGAGGCCTTATTTATAGTCCCAGGCAAGGTAGAGGTTAATTTAAGCCCCTGTGCAGAGACCCCTAGCACTAAAATAATTTTGATTGGGGAACAATTGGTTCCAGATCAGCAACAGGAGCTGTGTAAGCTTATTGAGGAGTCCAGCTATGTTTTTTCTGACTTACCCGGCAGGACTAACTTGGTTGAATATGATATTATCTCTCCCTCGGGTGTCACAGTACAAGAGACACCTTACCAGATCCTGGAAAGTCGACAAAGTGGTGTTTGCAAAAAGGTATGGGACATGCTCGAACTTGGGGTGATTGAGCCTTCCAGCAGCGAGTGGTGCAGGTCATAGTGGCCAAGAAAGATGGCACCAACTGCTTCTGTGTGGACTTCTGGAAGGTGAATGCTATTGCCAAGTTCGATGCGTACCCTATGCCTTGGTTCGATGAACTTCTAGATAAAGTTTATTTCTACTCTGGACCTGACGAAGGGATACTGGCAGATCCCCTTAACCCTCAGTTCTAGAAAGAAAACCACATTTTCAACACCAGAAGGGTTGTTCCACTTTAAAACCATGGTGCGCCCGCTGCCTTTCAGAGACTGATGGACCAGGTTTTATGCCCGCATCACGAATATGCAGCAGCATAAATTGATGGTGTGGTGATTTACAGCTCCACCTTGGCTAGGGTTACAGCCGTCCTTCAGTCTCTAAGGGTAGCCTGGCTGACAGCTAACTTTAAAAAATGTGTGTTTCCCAAGACAGAAAGGCTATATTTGGGATTTTTAATGGGAAATGGAAGGGTGAGACCAGTTGTCACCAAAATTCAGGCTTTGGTTGATGCGGCAATCCTCAAATCCAAGGTGAGTTCACTACTGGGATTAGCCGGTTATTACCGCCGCTTTATCCCCGAGTATGCCACAGTGGGTAACCCTTTAGTAGACCTTACCAAAAAGAGTGCACCATATTTAATTAAGTGGTCAGTTGAGTGTCAGGGGGTGTTTGATACTATTAAGCGTAGACTTTGCCAGGCCCCCATTCTAATCACACCAGAATTTAACCAAGAGATTTATCCTTCACACTGACGCATCGCATGTAGATTTGGGTGCTATCTTGTCCCAAAAGGTAGACGAAGGTGATACCTTGGGAGCACAACTACTCCGTGGTCGAAAAGGAGTGTTTGGCCATTAAATGGGCTACTTATGCTTTACGATATTACCTGCTGGGACATTAACTTGATCTTGTCACAGACCACGCCCCACTCAAGTGGTTAAGCGCAATGAAGGACGGCAATGCCTGGATAACTCGGTATCTAGCGTTGCAGCCATTCATGTACCACATTGTACACCGTGCGGGGAAAAACCACCAAAATGCTGATTATTTTTCCCAGGAGGGGAGAGTAAAAAGAAAGATTTATCCGAGTGTGTCTTCGGCTCCACTCTGAGCGGTGGGATATGTGACAGAAATACAATGATTCTTGGTAGTAAATCTCCCTCCTGACCTGTGAGGGCATTAAGCAGCGAGAACAGAGTTCCCTGGATGGGCTGGTCTGAAAGTTCTTTCCCAGGGTTCAAGGAAAGTCGGCCAGCTAGAAAGGGGGCAGGACTCTGTTGCATTAACACATTGACCCGGAAGGGAAACGACGTGGCAGCTGCAGATTGGAGGGGTGGTTGCACTCGTTTACTAAGGGGTCGTGTGACGGCATAAAGGGGGGTGGAGAAACGCACTCTGTTCCTTTGCTTTGGTTTTTGGTTTGAGTTTTGAACCTGTAAGGACTGTGAGAAATAACTTATCATGACTGTTGTGTTTGTTTGTCTGTAATTGTCTTGTTTTATAAATTACTAGACAGCTAACACAATTCCGGAGCTGTCGCCAAGGGCCAGCACAGAGCCAGAACAGCACTGCACTACTGTCACTGATAACTGCATCACCCACCACGAGCACTACTGTCTGCACCCAGGACTGGTGACCGTGTTGGTATTATTGTGGGGCGGATATTTGTGTTTATTATTTGGGATTGCAACCCGTTGTTATTTACTCCACGCAATAAACATTGTTGTGTATTGCCTGGGTCTTATTATTTGGTCACCAGACCTGGATGCAATAAAATCCCTTTCCAACTTGATTATAACTCTCTTTGTCTGTTTAATTACGCACTGCATCACACCTGCACCTGTATCCACTTAACCACTTTGCCACACTAATGTATCTATAAGATAAGGGTCTTTTAGTTTCTAACATGTCCTTGCTTTCTTTAGGAAGGAGCAAAACAATCAGCTATCTGTGGATCTCAATGGTTTAATAATATAATTGTAGCAGTATATTATCTATATGTTAGTAGCAGAGAGACTTACTAATAAAGATTACTTGGAAAAACTAAATCTGGAATGAAAAATTTTGCAAAGTTAGTGCTTTGTCAAGGAAAGATCAGTTTTGTAGATGGAGAAATTGGTAGTTTATGGAAATAATGTCTTATGAGTAATGAAACACCGCATTTATAGTTTTTTTTTTTTAATTATTATTTGCAAGATGTATTATTAATCATTTAGAAATAATTTTATTTTGACAATATATAATTTGCCTGTCTCTGCCCATAATAAATTATACAAATATATTTAGTAAGTCCCAATTAACAGCAATGAATCTTTTGATCCAACTTCTTGTTGGGGTTCATTTTAACATTTTATTACATCCTGCAGCATTTCTAGCCATATTGTTGGTCTACTATTGTGGCAGTGTGAAAGCCCTCCCGCTGCATGTGTGTATGTGTTGATGTGCAGAATATTTGGTGGCAGGGAGTGAGCTAAAATGCTCCCTGCAAAAAATCATGTCGCTGGAGCCGTCAATTGAATAAGTGATAAAATCATTATTTAGGCTCCAGCCACAGGTGTATTTAAAGGGTGATCATGGGTGTTAAAGGGATGGTAGGACTGATGTTGGTGATCGAGGTGGAGGGTTGTAACCTGTGTTCTGTGTACCATACTGTGCTGCCGCATGTTAAGTTTACGTTTGTGAGTTTTTGAATGACATTTGTTTCGGCTCTTATGCCTTTTATTTTGTAAAATGTGTTTTGTCTAGAGTTTCTGTCCATGTAATTTTTGACTATTTAATTATTAAAAGTGCGAATTTGCACTTGAAACTGCAACTTCTGTGTCCGAGTCTCCTTTCCTGGTCCTGACGCTGTCCTGTCACAAGTAGACTAAGATTTATTTAATTTAGTTCTATAATAATTTCTCTGTGTAAAAAGTGCCTCCTATTTTCTGTTCTGAATGCCCTTTTATCTAATCTCCATTTGTGACCCCTGGTCCTTGTCTCTCTTTTCAGGTTGAAAAACATCCTCTGGGTCAACAGTGTCAATCAATACCTTTTAAAATACTGAATGCTTGAATCAGATCGCCGCATAGTCTTCTTTTTGTTCAAGACTGAATAGATTTAATTATTTAACTGTCTGCATATGACATGCCTTTTAAACCCGGAATAATTCTTGTTTCTCTTCTTTACACTCTTTCTAGAGCAGCAGTATCCTCTTTACAGCGAGGTGACCAGAATTAAACACAATATTCTAGATGAGGTCTTAATAATGCATTGTAAACTTTTAAAATTACTTCCTTTGATTTAAATTCAACACTTTTCACTATACCAGAATCTAAGTCATTAATGTAGATTAGGAAGAGCAGAGGACCTAATACTGATCCCTGTGGTACTCCACTGGTTACCTTGCTCCATTTTGAGGTTTCTCCTCTAATCAGTACTTTCTATTTGCTATATGTTAACCACTCCCTAAACACATTCAGGAACCAGCATTCAGTAATTGTAATAAAACCAACCTTAGGCAATATTGATCGTCATTATGATACTGCTTTGTTATAGTTTTGCTAATGTATCAGTATGATAATGCTTAATGAATGCAGCCAACTTTTAAAATTAAAGGGGAAAACATGAAATATACATACTGTAAGGAACACATTCATATTGAACCTCAAGGTATTTGTATGTTCCAGGACAAGGGTCCGGGAAAACATCTGGTCCAGCAATGACTGCACACTGCGTCCGATTATTGCATCTGAAAAATAAAATGGGGAAATATAATTACAGATTTATTACATACAGGTCTCTAACTGACAAGAAGATGCAAATTCTGTTAAAATGTAATGTACACACAGTTGAAAGTATTCTGTGTCAGAGGTTCAAGATCGTATTTGCTATTTTGCAGTTGCTTCAAAATACTAGTGCTAGTTTCCTTATGAATAATTAAATTGGTGAGTACCGAAATTCCACAAAACTGGGGAAGTGTTTCAGCATAAAATATAGAACCGAGCATTTATTAAATACAACACAAGTAGCACCAAATGGCAGAGCCAGCTCCAGTGGCATATCTGCACAATTCTGTACAGAACCTATAATTCCAACATGCAGCTTATTAAAGGGAAGTGCTAAACAAACACAAGCAAAAACAATAACATGTACAACATGTTATAATATGGTTTGTTTAATGATAGATATATTAACATATGTATGTTAAGTTAAAATAGACCTTGCTCTGCTTTAAATGTAGTGCTGGATGCTAGAGAATGTTTTTCATGTTTTAACATCAGACATTGCTGAGCTTAGTTATCACAGTGAAACCAGCTGCTATGAGACTTTCGGAAAGTAAACGCTCACTATAACAGGGCAATGCTTGGTGCTGATAGGTTGAAACAATAAGCACTCGTCCTCAAGTGGCAATGCTTGGTG
Source organism: Polyodon spathula (assembly GCF_017654505.1). Lineage (NCBI taxonomy): Eukaryota > Metazoa > Chordata > Actinopteri > Acipenseriformes > Polyodontidae > Polyodon > Polyodon spathula. Next base: position 48,980,098 of record NC_054534.1, read on the forward strand.
CTAAATTAGCTGAAACACTGAATTCCAGCCCTCACATGACAATGCTAATTGTTGAAACAGCTGATTCATGACCAATTTTACAGGCACTGAAGATCACCCATACATGACTCATACAGTATGCTAACAAGAGAACAGTTGTGAGCAGTGTTGCCAGATTGGGTGGGTTCACGCCCAATTGTGCTAGTATTGTTTTTATTGGGCGTGAAAAAATGGCTTTGGGTGGTGTATCAGGGGAGATCTGTGTTTCGAGCAAGGCCAGAGAAGAACGAGCACTACAACAAATTCATTAAAAAGAAAAATAATTTTTAGTAGTGTGGAAAAACTTGGGCAGAACCCGAACAGTACACGCAGGTTGAGGGAACAGGTGTTAGGAGTTATAAGCCAGTTTTACATTTGACTGAAGATTTTTTAAAGATTTTTAAAGAAATGCATCAGATGGCCATATTGGTTTACATACAAATACCATTTTTGAAAAAGTCAGTTGAATTGACAGAGGGTTCATGCTTGTCAAATTTGAAGTTAATCAACTAAACCATGTTCAAGTAAAGCGGTTTTAAATTTAAGAAGAAAATGTAGGTCTGGCTGCCATCTTGTTTTACAAAGAACACCATTTTGCCATATTTGAATTTTATTGTCCCAAGGATGATGCCTACCAAGTTAGGAGTTAGCTGGTTAAAATGTTTGCAAACAGAATCAGTTTGATGTTTGGGGTGTATTTTGGCAAATTTGGTGGCAGCAATTTTGACAGTAAAATTTATCACAGCAATTTCTGCTTCTCAAACTTTAAGCGGCTTTGGTTGCTGAAGGATATGCGAAATTTCAGATCAATTGGTTCAGCCGTCACCAAGAAAAAGATTTTGAAAGGTTTTTGAAAAAAGTGCGTCAGGCCACCATCTTGGTTGACACAGGAGCATAATTTTTTTTTCATTTGAACTGTAATCTATACGTGATGATACCTGCCAAGCTTCATGTTGGTTGGTTACACCGCGTGCGAACATAAGCAGTTTAAAGTTTTATGTAGAAAATAATAATAATAACAACTAGAACTGCCAGGCAGTTTTATGGCTTGCAAGCCCCAGTACCAGTACCAAACACTTAAGCAATTACTGGAAGAAGCGGGTTTAGTTAAAAAAAAAAAAAAAAAAAAAAAAGCATCAAACAGCCATTTTGGTTTCAGGTCAACACCTTTTTTTAAAAAGTCAGTTGTATTAAGAACATAAGAACATAAGAACATAAGAACATAAGAAAGTTTACAAACGAGAGGAGGCCATTTGGCCCATCTTGCTCGTTTGGTTGTTAGTAGCTTATTGATCCCAAAATGTCATCAAGCAGCTTCTTGAAGGATCCCAGGGTGTCAGCTTCAACAACATTACTGGGGAGTTGATTCCAGACCCTCACAATTCTCTGTGTAAAAAAGTGCCTCCTATTTTCTGTTCTGAATGCCCCTTTGTCTAAACTCCATTTGTGACCCGTGGTCCTTGTTTCTTTTTTCAGGCTGAAAAAGTCCCTTGGGTCGACACTGTCAATACCTTTTAGAGTTTTAAATGCTTGAATTAGGTCGCCACGTAGTCTTCTTTGTTCAAGACTAAACAGATTCAATTCTTTTAGCCTGTCTGCATATGACATGCCTTTTAAGCCCGGAATAATTCTGGTCGCTCTTCTTTGCACTCTTTCTAGAGCAGCAATATATTTTTTATAGCGAGGTGACCAGAACTGCACACAATATTCAAGATGAGGTCTTACTAGTGCATTGTACAGTTTTATCATTACTTCCCTTGATTTAAATTCAACACTTTTCACAATGTATTGCCACAGTGTCAAGGATGATGCTTGTGAAGTTTAGAGTTAGTGAAGTAAATTGTTTGTCAACTGAAGCAAGTTTCAATTTCAAATTTAAACATATAACTCGTGGTCATCTTGTTTTGTAAATATATTGTATCACATATTTGTATCCCATTGTTACTGGGACATTAACTGCCAAGTTTGGAGTTTGTTGGTCAAACAGTTTTCAAACAGCAGCAATTTGTTGTTAGGGGTGCGTTTCGATAAGATTTGTGGCAGCAATTTTGACAATAAAATTTATCAAAGCAACTTCTGTTTCGCAAACTTCATGTGGGTTTGGATGCTGATGATATATGCCAAGTTTCAGATCAATTGCTTCACCGGTTCCCATGAAGAAGATTTCGAAAGGTTTTATCAAAAAATGCGTCACGGCACTAATTGCAAGGACGCAGCAGCAATTTTTTTTCAGCATCTGACAGCCAATGTATCCAGCTTGTTATCTGCTAAGTCAGAACCTGATCAGTCACACAGCTTCGAAGGAGCAGCAGTCTTTAACAATAACTAGAACTGCCAGGCAGTTTTACGGCTCCCAAGCCCCAGTATCAGTACCCATCTAAGCGTGTTTAGTTCCCTTTCAATTCGAATGACAACCATTACTGAGTGGGAAGAGCCTCTCTGACCATCAATCACTGAGCATATATAAAAAAGCTGCCCTATCAGTTCCCTCCTACCTCCTGTTGAAGAGGGCCGTCTTCACAGTAGCACATCGCCATTTTCTCTCTCACTCCACTGAGACAGGTCATAGATCGCAATTGCTTTCTTGTACCAAAATTGCCTGATTTGTTTGGTTTTTAACGACAAATTTATTGGATAAAATCACGCTCTCGGGCGTTGTTACGTGTGCTCTCACCTAATTATCGCGTCAGTTTTCTGACTAGAGCTGGATTCGACCCATCTTGAGGGACTAGCGAGCAGCCATTACTCTTTTTCACTACACAAGGCCTTGTATAGTTGATATACTGTGTGGGGAGCTGTTGTGGTGCTGTAAGGAGACTCTGCGGGCTTGCGGCGTCATCCTCTATGCGATTTAATCGGTCACAGTAAGAAAAAAAACAAAAAAAAAACAGCTCGGGCCTAGTGCCCCTCTCAATGCCTTGGGCTTTCCTAGCACCGCTGCGCTTGCCCTCGGTGACCACGGCGACTGAATTGGCTGCATAACCCGGCATCGACCGTGGTTTTCCCACCGACTTGCGAGGCTGAGAAAAACAGCGCCTACCCGGTCCCGATTGACTCGACACCGGTGTAAACATCTTCGGCGCCACCTAGAGCCCGGCACTAACCGTGCCTACCATCGGGACTGACCTTGGAACAGGTCCACTAGGCACTGACTGTTAGGCACCGACAGCGCTTTCCTCGAAGCCGATCCCTGAACCGATTAACTTGGCACCGGTGACTATCGTCGAAGCCATCTGCAGCCCGGCACCGATTGACTCGGCAGCGACCACACTCAACGCCGATCCCGGCACTGACTGATTCGGCACCAGGGAATCGCTTGGAAGCGTCTACAGCCGGCACCGACCGTGCTACTATTGACAACGTGCGCAGCAGCTTCACCTGCAAAGCCATGTCGGTCCAGTCGACTGAGTCCTCTGCTGGATTCCACCAGTGTGACCTGTGTGCGGCGAAGCTGCCCAAGCAGGACAAGCACCGGTCCTGCACCAGATGCCTAGGGGCAGAACAATGGTAGGTGAGCTGGACTGCTCTCCCTGTAGGAAGTTCTCGAGGAGAACTAAGCAACGGAGAGCAGCCCAATCCCCAGCAGAGTCTCTCTCCTCGAGCCATGAGAGAATGAGATCAGTGGTCCAAGAGCCTCCGCAGAGTCATCCAGGGCCCCCCCTGCTATAGTGACCAGGGAGCTCTCACACACACCTGGGTCACCCTCCCTTTCCCCACCACCGGTACAGAGGCACAGACACCTCTCAGGAGTCGAGATAGTCACTGCCGAGGCAGTACCGCTCGAGGGCATGCTCACCAGGAGACAGGAGGTCGCTGCGCAGGCACCGCTCCCCTTCCCCACACAGGCGCAGATGATCCCCATCACAGTGCCTCGAAGGCGCCCAAGCTCGGCCGAGCGGCGCTTCGCAGAGCGAGCAGAGACTATAAGGGATCAGCTGACCATGCTGGAGACTTTATTAATCACAGGGCAGGCTGTCCCCTACCACCGGGCAGCCCCAGCCCCCAGTCTTGTTCCCCATCCCCTCTGTCTAGACCTCCTACTCAGACCCAGCCACCTCCATCTGGCAGGCCAGAGGTCATGGTTGAACGAGGTACGCTGTCATATTCATGTTGAGACGTAGTTGCAGTTTACTTCACTATCCAGTGCATTTGTACTACTCAACAAGCTGTTTAAAGACGCTGAAACAATAAAAATCACTCTCCAGGTGACAAAGCCTAACTCAAGATAAAGTAATATACTATTTTTTGGTGGGGGCTCCTTACTGCCCTTGCCACACGTGTTGCAGAGGGAAGAGTTCCAGGCGCTAATGCAGCATGCACCTAAAGCCACGGACGTTCCCCAGAACAAGAGGGAAAGGGAAACCGCTTCTTCCAGCAGAAAGGGCACCTACAGCATGCCCTCCCTTTATACCAGGACTTCCTGGAACTGGTGCACTCCTCCTGGAGCAACCCAGCGTCTGCACAGCAGAGTCTGCTTAATACTGTAGGAGCCCAAGAAGTGGGCCTAGGAATAAGAGGCCAGTGGAAGGGACATTGGCAGCAAGCGCACATAAATGTGCAAGAGCTGCAAGCAGTGAGCCTGGCGTTATCCCATTTTCGCCAGCAATTAGCACACAAAAATGTGCTGGTCTAGACGGACAATACCACAGTGGTAGCCTACATAAATGACCAAGGCAGCCTGCACTCACCTCGCCTTCACCACGCAGCACACAGACTCCTGTCCTGGACGCATAGAAACTTACGTTCCTTCAGGGGAGTTCACCTCTCCAGTGTGGACAACAAGGCAGCAGACCTTCTGTCCAGAAGAGCTCCAGACAGCTAGGTGTGGAGGCTGCATTCTCAAGTGGTGAAACAGATTTAGGAGAGGTTTCAACCTGCACAAGTCAACCTCTTTGCCACAGCCGAGTCCACTCCTTGCCCCCTATGGTTCTGCATGGAGAGAGAAGGGGAGGGGGGCCCTGGGAGTTGATGCGCTAGCTCACCCCTGGACACAGAGGCTATTGTATGCGTTCCCTCCACTACCATTATTACCCCTGACACTAGAGAGGATCAGGGTAGAGAGAGCACAGGTTTTGCTGGTTGCACCCAGATGGCCGAGACGCCCCTGGTTTGCTCTACTCTCTGATATGTTGTCGGATCAGCCATGGCAGCTCCTGCTGTGCAAGGACCTCCCGAGTCAAGCGGAGGGGCAATTATGGCACCCGAACCCAGACCAGCTCCAACTCTGGGTATGGCCGTTGAACTGAGTTGTCTATTCGGACGAGGTTTGCCAGATGCAGTAGTATAAACACTTCAGTCTGTTAGGGCGCCAAGCACTAGAGCCCAATATTCATATAAATGGAATGTTTTCCAAGACTGGTGCCTTGCCAAAGGTCATGATCCTGTGACTTGCCCTATTGAGACAATATTAATCTTCTTACAACACTTGTTTGACGTAGGAAAATCAGCATCCACTTTGAAGGTATATCTGGCAGCAATATAGTGTGCCATGACAAAATCGGTGTCCCCTAGGGCACATTTCCTGGCAGTGCAATTTCTTAAAGGGGCTCGGAGGCTTTGTCCTCCCATGAAAAGTAAGGTCCCCAAGTGGGATCTAGAACTGGTACTGCAAGCCCTTATGTGTCCCCCATTCGAGCCCATGGCGTCAGCAGAACTGTGCCCTGTTTCATTGAAGGTGCCATTTTTAATAGCCATTACATCTGCAGACGAGTAAGTGAGTTTCATATACTGTCCATTGATGACACATGCATGGTTTTTATGGGAACAAATCCATCCTTTTTGCCAAAGGTGGTATCCTCATTCCATATTAATCAATCAATGGTTTTGAAAACTTTCAGAGCTCCCCCGCACAAGTCAAAGGAGGACCGTAGACAACACACGCTATGCCCAGTTCGGGCTCTGTGCTGTTATTTGGATAGGACGGCGTCCTGGAGACAGTCCAACCAGCTGTTTGTCTGCTATGGGTCCCGCTCTAGAGGTCAGGCCCTATCGAAGCAATGTCTACCGCACTGGGTGATACTCTTGGGTAATGAAAAGACGGACTCCCCGTTACCGGGGGACATTACGGCACATTCTAGCAGGGGCCAGGTAACTTTGTGGGCTTTCCCTCATGGCGCCTCCTTAGATGAGTTATGCAATGCTTCTACATGGACAGGTAGTCAGACATTTGTGCCTTTTTACCGCCTTAATGTTGCAAACCAAGTGAGACCCTCTCTGGGCTCTAGTGTTGCAGGCGGCATTCCTTAGGCGCCATGTGGGCTCTAAGGCTATCGCCGTGATGCTGTGCTGTCAGTAATCTGGAGCCACGACAGCTTTGGTACAGCTTTCCCATTCGGTAATGGTTGTCATTCGAATTGAAGGGGAACATTAGGTTATTACCATAACCCTGGTTCCCTGAAAGAGAATGACAACTATTACCCTTTGAGGTCCTGTTTTTGAAAGAAAATGGCGATGTGCTACTGTGAGGACATCCCTCTTCAACAGGAGGTGGGCGGGACTTCCCCCTCACAGCAGGGCCCTGATAGGGCAGCTTTTTTATATATGCTCAGGGATTGATGGTCAGAGAGGCTCTTCCCATTCGGTAAACAAAGTACTATTGAATAACAGTTAACACAGGAAGTATTTATTGATACACTTTCAAATTTGAAGGAAGAGATGAGCTCACCAGAGAGCCATCAATCAATAATATAAACAAGCATACTATTGTACTGTAAACATTACACATACATATGTGTACTAATAACCAAAAAATAGTATATTACTTTATCTTGAGTTAGGCTTTGTCACCTGGAGAGTGATTTTTATCGTTTCAGCGTCTTTAAACAGCTTGTTGAGTAGTACAAATGCACTGGATAGTGAAGTAAACTGCAACTACGTCTCAACATGAATATGACAGGGTACCTCGTTCAACCATGACCTCTGTACGCCAGAAGCAGTCTTACTGAACAAGTATGTTAACTTAATTTAAAGCAACATTACTTGTGTTGATGATTATATATGATAAATGTATTGATTTGGTTACAAACAACCAAAAAAAGCCTTGCATGTTTTTGCCCTGTGCCGTGTAAAAGTAAAATTTCTCGGACAGCATTGAAAATGTGTTTTTTCGCAGCAAACATATTCACAAAATCCCTAGTAATTAGCACATAAAACACAAGAAACGAAAGTTACAATTAAGCATTTGAGCCTGAAGGAGCGGGCTTAATCGTGTGGTAATGTCCGCTTCGTGCAGTTGCAGTTTCGTGCATTAACGTAAGAAGAAGGGCATTGCCACACAATTAAACCGGCTCCTCGGGGCTCAAATGCTATTAGAATATGGATACGTTAAACAATATTAAAAATATATGTTTTCCTAAAAGTTTTATCCTGATTTTATGAAGAACTGTTTTGGTTGCTAAGCATTTACCTCAGTATTCCATGCGATTTAAAAAAAAAACATCTGTGGTCTGTGGTCTGTGCAAGCTCTTTGGTTTAATCCAAGCGGTGGACCCTGTAGACTACTTCCAGTTGAGGCGTAAAAACAATTTAATAAAGTTCCGTGTTTAATTAAAATATTCTACTTGAATGCAGCTGTTCGTACCCTGTTTTGTGAAGTGTTTGTTAAATATTTTTTTAAAAAAAGTTATCGATGAGTGCATATTTGTGCAGTCAGATATCAGTATTTACAATTGAGCTACTTTTTAAATGTGCTTTTTGATAGTCGTCCTGTTCGTTGTGTTCATAAAGTTTATTCAAAGTGCTGTCAGAGAACATTGTACCGTGTTTGTGTTGCTTTTGATCCGTTTAAATAAAGTTATTGAATGTCAGTCTGCATTTATTTGTTTATAATTGTACAGTATAACTTATTTATTTGTACTAAATAAAACGGCGCACCACGCCGCATCTTTTTCTTTGAACTGCAGTTATTTGTGTTATTCTTCTGCCTTCTGGCCTGACGTCACCGCAACGCCATTGCCTACCACACCCCCAAACTAAAGTGTAAAGTTTACCATATTTACAGTATTACAAATAATGTTATAACTATTTACAGAGTACCAGTAGTAGGATAATAATAAATTGTGCAGCTCCAAACTAGGATGTTATATTTACACATTTTCAAAACAATGTGGGTGCAAATTAGACATAAAAACATACATTTTTATACTCAGAAAAGGTAAGTTACTCTTAGTTATTAATATCATAACAGTGCACATGAACAAACGTGCTACAAAATTCTGAAATGTAATTTCTTGAAATTACCAGATACAGCTTAATCCAAATATAAACTTGCCACAATATGCCTGTACAGTCAGCAACTTAAAACAATATATTACTGAGAAAAATTACACTTTGTAGTGTTTTTTTTTTTTTTTTAACCATCCAAAAAATAACCATTAATAATGACAAGTAATGACAACACTAATAATGACAAAGCATGTTCTATATACTAAAACAGGAGTAATACAATATATTCAAGCTTTTTTCATACAAGTTGTTAACAAGTTTTTGACTTCCTGCATCTACTGATTAAATATTCCAGTGTTTTCGCAAAAAAATAAAGACCTACTCAATGTTACTACTCAAGGAGCTACCTCTGTCTTCACCACCATCACCACCTTGAGCAGAGCAGCAGGAGCTGGATTTGTCTCCACCCCCGCCTGAGGGAGAGCAGCAGGAGCTGCCTCTTCCTTCATCACCGGAGGGACCAGGACAGGGTGCTGGCAGTCCTCAGAAGCCCCTGCATAGGTTGCTGAGGGGAGCACAGGGGAAAACCGCTAGGCCGCCTTGAACGCTGCTGCCCTGTCATGCATCGTCTCGGGATGTCAGTTTTCCGTCACCTATGGGTGCATGTTCGTCGTCGACCGGGGATGCCTGCCAGGAACCGTCCAAGGATGCCTGCCTGTCACCGCCCGCTCCGCTCAGGGATGCCACGTTTGGATTCCCTGGGGCTGCCTGCTGCTCTGCATCGCCTGGAGCTGCCTGCTGCTCCGCATCGCCTGGAGCTGCCTTTGTCTCCTTTTTATCCCCTATAGTTGCTGAAGGTCCCACATTGCCTGGGGCTGCCTGTGTCTCCTTTTCTTCTCTTAGGGTCGCTGAGGGCTCTGCGTTGCCTGGGGTCGCTGAGGGCTCTGCTTTGCCTGGGGTCGCTGCCTGCTGTGCTTCGCCTGGGGTTGCTATGGAGCCCCATAGAGGGGAACTGTGGGAACATTTTCTTCCCACTTCTCGATGCACTGACGCAGTTTAGACAGAATAGAGGCAGCGATTATTTTTGTAGCATCCGCAATATTAATTATATAATAGAACTGCAAATGATATGGCGACATAAGTGATATTGTACAAGCGCCTCCATTTTATACAGTATGTAGTTTTAATAGTGGGCCCCTTTACTCCACCCTTGTTGCAGTAAGGGGATATTCAAAATCTCTTCATCCAACTAGGTAATGACCTCAGATATTATTATTATTATTATTATTATTCTTTTTATATATCACCTTTCATAGTGGACCACCATCACAAAGTGCTTTACAAGATATGAGACTAGGGTGTGTGAACTATGCATTTGCTGCAGAGTCACTTACAACAATGTCTCACATCAAAGATGGAGCACAAGGAGGTTAAGTGACACACTGAGCTGGGATTTGAACTGGGGACCTGCAGGTTACAAGCCTGTTTCTTTAACCACTGGACCACACAGCCTCCTTCTTCTTCTTCTTCTTCTTCTTCTTCTTCTTCTTCTTCTTCTTCTTCTTGCAATTTAAAGGTGAAACAGACTATTGTATCTATTTTACTACACTAAAGTGTAGTAAATATAAAAATAAAAAAGTACTAACACTAACTGAACTTTTTTAAAATGTATTTTTTTTATTTTATCAATGCAGCCTGGATGCATTTCATTAAGCCTGTGAGGGAACCTTGTAATGTTAGAATGTTATTTTATATCATTCTTATGTTCTGTAATTTTCACACTGCCTAATTTAATAATGGTGATTTTTTATTATTATTATTTATTATTATTATTATTATTTATTATTATTATTTTAGAAAAGTCATGACATTAGGAAAATGACTGCTGAACAAAACTGAAGGACCGCAGACCAGAAAGAAAACTTTCAAATTAATAAAATGAGAACAAGGACCATTTTGTAGTCGATGTTCTTATGTATTATGTAATTTGTGTTAATCTTCTCTTAATAACACATTGTTTTCTCAATAAATTCAGTTTGAGACAGTGAAAGTGCAGAAAGTGTAGGTTGTTGTTTCACTTGCTGATGACATTAGGTAATCCTCATAGTCCAGCTTATTTACATAACTGTGTGTGTGATGCCTCATTCTTTACCCTTAAATTAGCAGTCTCAACAACAAAATCATTAGATTATTAGACTAGTGATGGTTCAGTAACTTATTAAACATACTGATTTCTTTTGCAGGCTGTCTACGAAATATACACAGGGGAAGGAAGTCAGAGAGATCAATAAGATCCAAATCTTTATTTAAGAATTCGAGATCAATTGTGTTCAGTTGGATGAAATTAATCTACAATAAGTGCAGCTTTTTTGTTATTAATTTCACATGTTCAATGTATAGAATAAAACCTTGCATTTGAAGATTTACATCAGTATTACAGGATCCATTTACTCAACTTTCTAACATAAGAGTGAATTAAATTTACCTGACTAGTGTGGTGAGGGGCAGATATGTCATATGTTGTATGTATTAATTTACCAAGCTGTTGCTATAAATGCTACTCACAAAGAACAAAACTACAATATTGTTTCAATTTCAATGACTTTGTTTCTGGAAACATTCAGATTTTCTCAAGGACAACTGGACATAGTAGCAGATGGCATTGCAGGAGCTCAACAGCACTAACCAAGATGGCAAAAACCATCCATAACATTCAATCAGTGGAAAAACTTCATACAAAAAATGGTCAGGTTTTAGGAAGTCAGAGAGAATTTGTTGTTATTGATGAAAGTAACTTCAGACACCAATGAAAGGTATTCTTTTTTCACTTTTTAAAAGTTTTCAGTTTGTACATTTATGTGCAAAATCCTGTAATAGGACTTGTAAATGCCAGTAAAGGTTTTTAAAAATTAAAAGTAAAAACATGAATATTGAGTATATATTAATTGTGCATAAATTAATTGTTTGCTACTTTTGTAATTACGTTTTTGTTAATTAACCCATCTTAAATGTATCAGTATTTTAAATACCTTTCCAAAATGATGCATGTTTAGAGGTCTCAAACTCAATATTTATTTTTAACATAGGAAAAGCAATCTCTAAAGTCTGATTTTAAATAATAAAAACATTTCTATGATATCAAGTAATAATTGTGATGACCTTCTCTAATAGTAACTTTTTGTCTTTAATAGTATGGAAGAGGCACATTCTCTAACACTTGGCAACAGAGAAAAATGTTTTTTGGGATGCTTGGTGTACAAGAAAGAGGACAGAAACCTATCCTAAGACTTGTGGATAAACGGTCTCGAAGAAATGTGATACCTTGGATTGCCCAGCATGTGTGCCCAGGCAGCAACATCTTGAGTGATGAATGGCGGGCTTATGAAGGAGTGTTGTCAAATCTGGGATGCAACCGTTTTCTCAGGGAATCACAGCAGGTGGGTTTGTACATCCCACATCCAGATGGCACGTACAACATTTAGAAAGGGCATGGGGAACCTACAAAGCAGATATGGAGACTACGAAGGGAACCGGTCCGAAAGCCTGCTGAAAGAAAATCTAAATGTAACTGAATGGACGTACTGGCTTGCTAAACGCCATGCCGATGGTCCTCTTAGCAGGCTGGTTTTTGATACACAGACCCAGTTCCCTCTATCTGGGAAAAACTAAACACACTGGAGCAATTATTTATGTAGTTACAGTGTTAATCAGTAGATACAGAAAGTCAAAAACTTGTTAACAACTTGTCTGAAAAAAGCTTGAATATATTGTATTACTCCTGTTTTAGTATATAGAACATGCTTTGTCATTACTAGTGTTGTCATTACTTGTCATTATTACTTACGGTTATTTTTCGGGTGGTTAAAAAAAAAAAACACTACAAAGTAAGTGTAATTTATATTTTTATAATATATTGTTTTAAGTTGCTGACTGTACAGGCATATTGTGGCAAGTTTATATTTGGATTAAGCTGTATCTGGTAATTTCAAGAAATTACATTTCAGAATTTTGTAGCACGTTTGTTCATGTGCACTGTTATTATATTAATAAATAAGAGTAACTTACCTTTTCTGAGGATAAAAATGTATGTTTTTATGTCTTATTTGCACCTACATTGTTTTGAAAATGTGTAAATATGACATCTTAGTTTGGAGCTGCACAATTTATTATTAGCCTACTAATAATTACTAATAATTAGCCTATTGTTGTAACCGATAGTTACAACATATTATTTGTAATGCTGTAAATATGGTAAACTTTACACTTTAGTTTGGGGGCTTCAAAAGTCCTTGTAAATACTCTATAGATAATTATAACATATTGATAATATGATACATTTTACACTTTAGTTTGGGGGTTGCAAAAGCCCTTATAACTCATCTATAGATAGTTATAATGTTATTAGTTGTAATGTTGTAAATAAGACTAACTGTACACTTTAGCTTGGGAGCTTCAAAAACAGGTTATAGAGGGTATAACATATCTTTAACAAAAACATTGTCAATGTAAAAAAAACAAGTTAGAAAAATGTAACAGCCATTTAAAGGGGTGATATCAAACACAAAAATCCAAGTTAGGAGAAGCAATCAGGCCAATATTGTAAAGCATCAAGTAAATAGGCACAATTGGAAAGGTGCTGGGGCCCAAGATTCACACAATTCTTGCTTTTAACTTGGCGCCTTTTTTTGATCGCTTCGCTCCACTTTATCGCTCCACTTTATCGCTCCACTTTATCGCTCCATGAAATGCTCTTTGTATGACTTTATGTGACTGAGAACACAATTATATTTACAGTATAATCGTAAATCTCGAAAAACTACTCACTTCTAAATCTTTTGTAGTCATTTTTGTATTACTTTAGTATAAATACATGTTAATTTGGATTCATATGTTGTTTTTTTCTGACTTTATGTGAACGAAAAGACACACATTTGCCCGTTTTCCCATTGGAAATAGTGATATTTTGAAATATCACTGTCCTGGTCACAAAAGCAAAGTTTGTGGGGAATAATAGCCATTTTCTATACTTTTGAGGCATAAGCAATTAGGAAATAACACTTACTACCCAGGAACAAAAATTGTGTTACATAGTGTTATAGTAGGACTAAAGAAAAAATGTAAACTTAATTTAACCAATATTGAAGAACAAGCTATGACTGAGTTGTTAAATGATGATGATATAAGTATAAAACCAGCAGATAAAGGCTCGGGAATAGTGATAATGAACACAGGTGACTATATGAAATCTGTAGAATGTGAATTAAAGAATATGGATACATATGAAGAAGTTAAAAGCAATAGGATCAATAAATCGGTAAAAGAGGTTAAGGACATTGCAGAGAGACTATACAATAAAGGCATTGTATCAAAAGAATAAAAAAAATACATGCAGCCGCGTAATGCAAGAACAGGCCTAGCAAGAGGAAATCCTAAAATGCACAAAGAAAATCACCCTATGTGAATGATAGTCAGCACGATTGATAATCCAACACACATAATAGCTGAAATAGCAGAAAAACAACTTAGGTCACACGTTGAGAAATTACCAAGCTATGTTAAGGATACAACACAATTTTTAAAAAGACTTGAATCACTAAAGCACAACCTTCCTGAGAATACAATTTTATTTTGTATGGATGTAAAATTCTTGTACACAAGTGTCCCTCGTAAAGAAACTTTAGAAGCTTATCAAAAAGCACTAGATAATAGACTAGATAAATCAATACCAGCAGCAGAGGTGCTGAACATGATCAACATAGTTTTAGAAAACAGTTATTTTACATTTGTTGATAAAAGTTACAAACAAAACGATGGTACAGCAATAGGATCTAAATTAGGAATGCATTTTGCCAGTACATACATGGGGAAATGGGAAGAACAATTACTTAGAAAATCAGAAAAAGAACCTTTAGAATACATTCGGTTTGTAGATAATATTTTTGGGGTTTGGACACATGGAGAAGAATCTCTTTTCCAGTTTCATAAAATGGCAAACTATATACACAGTAATATTAAGGTGGACCTTCGATGGACAAGAAAAGAAATAGAATTTTTAGATACTGTAGTAAAACTTGAAGAAGGTTCAATTGAGACTGACCTCTTCTATAAACCTACTGACATGCACCAGTATTTACACATGTCCTCTGCACATGCAATACACACTAAAAGGGCAATCCCAAAGGGGCTAGGAATAAGAATACGAAGAATATGCTCTAAAGAAAGCGACTATGTAAAACAAAGACATGTATTAAAAACAAACCTTAAAAAAAGAGGATATAAAGAAAGAATTATAGAGACAGAGTTAAGAAAAGTGGATAAACTAAAAAGAGATGATCTAAAGCCAAATCAATATGGGTCAGAATAACGGGGTCAGAATAACGGACAAAAATTCAAAGGGCATAATAATAAGAGCATGCTATAGACCGCCAGATTCAGATGGTGAGCAAAATAATCTGTTGTACAATGACATTAGAAATGCGTGTAGCAGAAGAGAAGCCATACTAATGGGGGAGTTCAACTTCCCCCATATAAAATGAGAAAACCCGTGTGTAGCACGAAGGATGAAATAGAAATGGTGGAAATGACAAATGACTGCTTCCTAACACCGACTAGAGGGGAGGCATGCCTTGATTTAGTCTTTTCAAATAACGAAGACAGAATAACTAAAACAGAGGTCAGAGAACCTCTGGCAAACTCAGACCACAACATGGTCTCATTTGAAGTGTTTTTTAAAACCCCAAAAGTAATGACTAAAGCTAAGGTTTACAATTTTAGAAAACCTGTTGAAGTCTGCAAGAGACCTGGGACATGGGAGAAGATTTATCTTCCAGCAGTGGCTTAAAAACAAAAAGGTCAATGTCCTGGAGTGGCCCAGTCAAAGCCCGGACCTCAATCCAATTGAGAATATGTGGAAAGAGTTGAAAATTGCTGTTGAACTTTTTTGTGTTGATCAGTGGCATAAACTCCTAATTAAAGCCATTTTGATTCCAAGTTGTAACACAATAAAATGTGGAAAAGTCCAAGGGGGGGGTGAATACTTTTGAGAGCCACTGTATCTATATATATATATATATATATATTATTATGAGCAATGAGTGGAATTGTCACTGCTCCGCTACGCTCACATTCTCTGAACATAACACAGACAGTCACCGTTAAAATACATTGTCTTTAACACAGGATTTGCACATCACAGGAGAGTAGAAGTAAGTAAACACTGTGTCCCTTATATGAGAAGTGGATAAATAATATATTGCTCAAATTCAAAGTGGGTAAACACCATTTACCTGCATATAACCTCGACATACACCACTAAGTAAAACTCCAAAGAAATGTTTAAATTCCCTTGTATTGCAAGGAAGTCTCCCATTCAAATACTAACCATGCACCTGTATTATTATTATTTTGTTAGCAGACACACTTATCCAGGCCAACTTATAGTTGTGACACACACTACCAGTCAAAAGTTTTAGAACACCTACATTTTCCAGTTTTTATTGAAATTTACGCAGTTTAATGTCTCAATGTACTCTGAAATTAAAGCATAGAACAAATAAACAATTGGAGATAAAAAGAAATCATGGAATCGTTTTGTTTATCAAAATTTAATCTAATTTTTTGACTCATCAAAGTAGCCACCTTTTGCAGATATAACAGCCAAACACACTTGTGGCATTTTTTCTACAATGGAAATCAAATATTGTTCGGAAAGTTCTTCCCAACACTGTTGCAGAAGTTCCCACAAATGTGTTGCACTTGTAGGTTGCTTTGCTTTCACCCTTCTGTCCAGTTCATCCCAAACCAGCTCGATGGGGTTTAAGTCTGGAGACTGTGCTGGCCATTCCATGATTTGAAGCCTACCGTCTTGTTCCTTTCTTCTAAGGTAGTTCTGACATAGCCTGGAAGTATGTTTTGGGTCATTATCTTGGTAGGATGAACCCCTGACCAACTAGGCGTATACCAGAGGGTATTGCATGGCACTGCAAAATGCTGTGGTAGCCATTTTGGTTCAGGGTGCCACTCACTCTGTGCAAGTTGCCGACTCTGGATCCAGCAAAAGAGCCCCAGACCATCACGCTTCCTCCTCCTCCTTCGTTTGACAGTTGGTGTCACACACCGAGGAACCATCCTTTCGCCTACTCAACGGCGTACAAAAAACCCTGCGTGATGAACCGAAGATTTCAAATTTTGATTCATCGGTCCATAAGACATTCTTCCAGTCTTCAGTAGTCCACTGGCAGTGCTGCATGGCCCAGGCAAACCTCTTTTTCTTATTTTGCCATCTTAGCAATGGCTTTCTTACTGCCACTCGACCTGTCAAACCTGCAGCTCGAAGTCTTCTCTTCGCAGTTGAAACTGAGACTTGCTTACTTCAACCAGTGTTAAGCTGTGCTTGAAGTTGTTGTCCTGTGATCCGCCTATCACGCAAGCTGTTGTGGCTTTGGGTCAGCCAGACCTCTTCCTGTCAGAGTTTCCTCCAGTTTCCAAGTGCCTTTTGATGGTGTAGGAAACTGTACTCACTGACACCTTGGCTTTCTTTGCAATTTCTCTAAAGGAAAGACTACACTTTTAAGGGTTACAATGGTCTGTCTGTTTTCCTTTGTTAATTGCCTTTTTGTCGCCAATGATAGCAATATTCTACTTCCTGGAGTACAATACTGTCCAAATAATGCTTAAAAGGGTGTAATAACACAGTCTGTTCAAACACTGCTTTTATACAGACAGAGGTTTTGTAAGTAATCAACAAAAGTTGTGACACCTGTAGGAATTGTTAGCATCAACTTTCAAGGCTTAATTTACTTCCATTGCTGCAGAACAGCTGTAAGTTGTAAACCCATTACTTCCCTGAAAAAGGCCTTTTTGTATAACTCTGAAATGTACATTATTTTTCAGTTTTTGGTAACCAAAACTTATGCTATAATATACAATACGCTATGTTGTATATGTGTACAAGTCTGTTTGTTATCTCTACCTCTGCTGAGTTTCAGCAGTATGTATTTGCTCTTAAAATCTAGATATGTGTTATCCAAATTGTAATCTTATCAATTCCTTGGAGAACTGCCTTCTGGCTGTCTATGTGAGCATATAGTCTGCTATTTTATAATATTACTATTACAAGAATTGAAATTGAGAAATCTTGATATTTTTGCGTTTTGATTTGAGAGCAACTACAGATATATTTGCATTGGCAGCAGGAATTTGTTACAACTTCACTGAAAACAGCATTGCCTGTTTCAAGCTAAACATAAAACAATACATGGACAAGCAGCTGTTTCCAACAAAAGCACATTGTCACTGGACACAATACACATCAAACAAGCCTGTCAAATTTGGGATCAATTTTTGGCTGGCAGTGGACCCTACCCCTGCCTGTGCAAAGATGAAACTCGTCCAGCTGGTCAGAGACTGAGTGGCAACGTGTTACTTGCTGATGTAACCGTGCTTAGGAAAAGGGATGAATGTTACCAATGACAATTTTTATTTCACTGTGATTAGCAAAACAGTTGAAGAAAAAAAAACACAGCCTGGTTGGAACAGTAAACAAAGTGAGAAGAGAGTTTCCACCACCTGCGCAAAACTTAGTTCTCCGTGAAAGCAATCACCGTGTCCAGTTGCTGTATGTTACAATGTACTGGACATGGCAGCCGTCAATTTCCTCATTTTGTACAATGTATGCACAGGGGAAAATATAACCATATGATGCTAGCCACGGAGCTTTGGCAGAAACATTTCGATCAGAAAGCGGCAGAGAAACGCAACTCAACCTGGATACAGTGCACATCAAGTGACACACGCAACAGAAAAAAATAACAGGTAACTAAATGCAATAAAAATAAAAAGTCTGATATCTGTGCCCAGTGTGAAAGAGCAGTATGTGGTAAATGACACGACAAGTTGATAAGCGTTACATCTGTGTGGACTGTGCTAATATGGGGGCTGCTTTGAAGTATGTTTCCTTGAATGCACATTCTCGTTACACAATGTGAACAAAGTTATTTTCTTTTTATAGTAATGATTTCAATTGTACAGTTCTGTATGTAGGCCTACATATAACCAGTTTACACCTGTTTACAAAATATCTTCTTTTGAAATGTTTATTTTATTATAGTTCTTCTTTTTTTACATCATGCATTATATGCGCAACTTTCGAAAATAAAGACTTGTATGTTTATTTTTTCATTTAAATACAGTGTTTCTGCTATGCAAATTTTAGATATGATGTTCATAAATAAATATTTTGAGTTGTATCTGATAGTTTGCGTTTCATTTTTATATCTAAGCTGTTTAAAATGTACCCATCAAAATTATTACTGCTGGTGGTTAGTAGCATAAACCTGGCGGTTCCAGGCAGATTGTTCCCCCGAGTACTGATCCAGAATCAGTGACAGAAAAACACAGAAAACAATTTTCAGAATATATATTCAGGCTTTCAAAATTCTAAAAGGCATCGACAATGTCGACGTAGGGGACTTTTTTGACCTGAAAAAAGAAGCAATGACCAGGGGTCACAAATGGATATTAGATAAAGGGGCATTCAGAACAGAAAATAGGAGGCACTTTTTTACACTGAGAATTGTGGGACACTGGAACCAACACCCCAGTAATGTTGTTGAAGCTGACACCCTGGGATCCTTCAAGATGCTGCTGAGGAGATTCTGGGATCAATAAGTTACTAACAACCAAACGAGCAAGATGGGCCGAATGGCCTCCTCTTGTTTGTAAACTTTCTTGTGTTCTTAAGTTAAATCTACAATGATTAAAGCAGTATACTATGCAATTAATTGTACAATCGATCTATCTATCTATCTATCTATCTATCTATCTATCTATCTATCTATCTATCTATCTATCTATCTATCTATCTATCTATCTACAGTGCCTATAGAAAGGCTACACCCCCTTGGACTTTTTTCACATTTTGTTGTGTCAGTGCCTCAGAGTTTGATGCATTTAAATGAGGATTTTTTCTACTTATCTACACACCATACTGCACACTGTTAAGGGTAAAAAAGTTTTTATTGAGAAAAAGATTATATATTAAAAACACAAAACTGAAAGACCATAACTGGATAAGTCTCCACCCCCACTGAGTTAATCCTTGGTGGAAGCACCTTTGGCAGCTTTGAGTCTGTTGGGACAAGTCTCTACCAAATTTGCACACCTAGATTTGGCAATATTTGACCTCTTCTTTACAAAACTGTCCAAGCTCTGTGAAGTTCCTTGGGGAGCGTTGATAGACACCAATCTTCAAGTCATGCCACAAATTGGATTTAGGTCAGAGCTCTGACTGGGCCACTCAAGGATATTTACCTTTTTGTTCCTTAGCCACTCCAGTGTAGCTTTGGCTGTGTTGCCTTGGGTCATTGTCAAGCTGAAAGGTTAACTTCCGTCCCAGTTTCAGCTTTCTTGCAGAGGGTAGCAGGTTTACCTCAAGGATTTCTCTGTACTTTGCTCCATTAATTTTCCCTTCTATCCTGACAAGTGCCCCTGTCCCTGTCGATGAGAAACATTCCCATAACATGATGCTGCAACCACCATGCTTCACAGTAGGGATGGTGTTATTTGGGTGATGTGTTGTGTTGGGTTTAGGCCAAAAAGTTACATTTTATAATATAGGCCAGATTTGTGGACTGCTTGGGATATTGTTGTCACATGCACACTTTGACCAGTCTTGCCCATAAAAATGTGTAGCTCTGTAAAGTTGCCATTGGCATCCTGGTAGCCTCTCTGATCAGTCTCCTTCTCGGTCATCCAGTTTGGAGGGATGGCCTGATCTAGGCAGGATCTTGATGGTGCCATACACGTTTCACATCTTAATAATCATCTTGACCATGCTCCAAGGGATAGTCAAGGCCTTTGATATATTTTTATACCCATCCCCTGATCTTTGCCTTTCAACAATTGTGTCCCAGAATTCTTTTGAAAGCGCCTTGGTGCTCATGGTTGAGTCTTTGCTTTGAAATGCACTACCCAACAGAAGAACCTAGATGAACTGCTGAATTTATCCTGAAATCATGTGATCACTACAATTTAACACCGGGAGAGACCACTTAACTTGATGTGTGTTTTGAAGGCGATTGGTTAAACCTGAGCTAATTTAGGATTGCTATTACACGGGGGTGGAAACTTATCAGACCGAGCTATTTCAGTTTTTATTTTTAATTCATTTCTACAAATATCGAAAAAAATTTTTTCACTTGGACGTTGTGGGGTAGGATGTGTAGATAAATGAAAAAAAAAAAACTATTTTAATGCATTTTAATTCCAGACTATAAGGCAACAAAAGGTGTACATTTTGAAAGGGGGTGTAGACTTTCTATAGGCACTGTGTGTGTGTGTGTGTGTGTGTGTGTGTGTGTGTGTGTGTGTGTGTGTGTATATATATATATATATATATATATATATATATATATATATATATTGTAAGATAGCAGGGAGGGGGTTAAAATTCCTCCCTGCTAAAAACATGTGAGAATGCACATTTTGGGTGAATGGGCTATGGGTGTTAATTGTTTTAATTGTTTTATTGTTTAGTTAATCCCCTGCACCTGGTGGTAATTGCAAATTACAGCCAGGTGCAGGGTATTTAAGAGAGGCAGCCAGTCTGTTCTAGGCTGCTGCTGGAGGGAGGCAGATGGTGTGGTCTGCTTCCGAGCAGTCAATGAGTAGTACTATGTGAAACCTGTGTAATTTTGTGTGTTTGTATCAGGTAAACGGCTTAGCCATCCTGAGTTTTAGTTAGGTTCCAGTGGTGTTTAGTCAGAGCTCTAAAGGAGAGCTAGGTTTTTGTTTCTGTTTATTTATTATTGTTAATTTTGTGTTTATTAAAAGTGCGCGCAAGCGCTGAAAAACATCAATTTCTGTGTCCTGGGTCTACTTTTAAAGGGGTAACGAACAACGTCAGTGGCAAGGATCTATTACAGTATATATATATATATATATATATATATATATATATATATATATATATATATATATATATTACAGCTCTGGAAAAAATTAAGAGACCACTGCAAAATTATCAGTTTCTCTGGTTTTACTATTTATAGGTATGTGTTGGGGTAAAATGAACATTTTTGTTTTATTCTATAAACTACTGACAACATTTCTCCCAAATTCCAAATAAAAATATTGTAATTTAGAGAACTTATTTGCAGAAAATGACAACTGGTCAATAACTGGTCAATAACAACCTTGTACTTGGCTTGATTCATGTGCCCTTCACAAAGACAAATCTGCCCGATTCCAGCCTTGCTGAAGCACCCCCAGATGAGTCCAATTTTCAGCTTTGCCCAACACCTGGTCGTCTAATGGTTAGACGGAGACCTGGAGAGGCCTACAAGCCACAATGTCTCGCACCTACAGTGAAATGTGGTGGAGGATCGGTGATGATCTGGGGATGCTTCAGCAAGGCTGGAATCTGGCAGCTTTGGCATGAATCAAGCCAAGTACAAGGTTGTCCTGGAAGAAAACTTGCTTCCTCCTGCTCTGACAATGTTCCCCAACTCTGAGGATTGTTTTTTCCAGCAGGACAATGCTCCATGCCACACAGCCAGGTCAATCAAGGTGTGGATGGAGAACCACCAGATCAAGACCCTGTCATGGCCAGCCCAATCTCCAGACCTGAACCCCATTGAAAACCTTTGGAATGTGATCAAGAGGAAGATGGATGGTCACAAGCCATCAAACAAAGCCGAGCTGCTTGAATTTTTGCGCCAGGAGTGGCATAAAGTCACCCAACATCAATGTGAAAGACTGGTGGAGAGCATGCCAAGACGCATGAAAACTGTGCTTGAAAATCAGGGTTATTCCACCAAATACTGATTTCTGAACTCTTCCTAAGTTAAAACATTAGTATTGTGTTGTTTAAAAATGAATATGAACTTATTTTCTTTGCATTATTCGAGGTCTGACAACACTGCATCTTTTTTGTTATTTTGACCAGTTGTCATTTTCTGCAAATAAATGCTCTAAATGACAATATTTTTATTTGGAATTTGGCAAAAATGTTGTCAGTAGTTTATAGAATAAAACAAAAATGTTCTTTTTACCCAAACACATACCTATAAATAGTAAAACCAGAGAAACCGACAATTTTGCAGTGGTCTCTTAATTTTTTCCAGAGCTGTATATATATATTTGATTACTTTGTTCACCAACCAGTTTGTTTATGTTGTCCTTTCACATTTAATGTAGTTTTCTTTAACCCTTCATTGGTCTCTATTACTCTCTCTCTCTCTCTCTCTCTCTCTCTCTCTCTCTCTATATATATATATATATATATATATATATATATATATAGAGAGAGAGAGAGAGAGAGAGAGAGAGAGAGAGAGAGAGAGAGAGATTATGAAGGGTTGGTTAAAGAAAACTAATTAAATGTGAAAGGACAACATAAACAAACTAGTTGGTGAACAAAGTAATCAAACAATGTAAAGTACCTTGAGTCTTGTACTTCTTGATAATAGAAACAATAGTTGAAATTGGGATACTCAAAATGATTGTCAACAAAAGTCATGCATTTCTTCAAACAAATGAAGATATGCAGACGTGTACAGAGAAAACAGATTTTTTTTTAAAATTGAATTCACATTTTATCATTGAACATTGAGCAGGGACAATGTTAAATGCTATGTGTGTCTTGTGCGGTATCAGATCTAGCCAGAATAAGCACATTGTTCTGAAGTGAATATTTCCAGAGCTAATTTGTTGAAAGTAGAGAGGGGATATTATCAGGCAGTCAAAAATGACTTTTAGCAAAATGCTGACATGTTAAAGTGTTTAGTGCAGTAGTCTGTTCATAGTAATCAGCTGTAAGACCATTAACGCTTGTTGATGGGCACTTGCTGTATGATATGAACACACTCAATAGGTCTGGAATAGGTCCAGACACTTCACAAACCCAGCAGTTAGGGATTGATTTATTTTTAAATCCCAGGTTTCCGTTTTTGTAATAATAATATTGTGCTTTTGCTTTTAGTAATAATTACTGGTGTGGAAGGAGAGGGTAATGCACTCACCTGACAAAGCAGTTCTTCAACGAACTAAATAATAATGAAAAAAGACATAAAAGCATTGCAAGTAAAGATAACAGTCGTGTCGCTCCGGCTCCAGTGCAGAACCAGTAAGTGATTTCACTGTCTAAGTAGGGCAGCCCAGCTGCTTGCTCAACTCAATAATATGGTTACTTAAAAAAGTAAATGTAGATAAAACACTGAACTCATTAAACTTCTAACAGTGGACATTTAAACTCCAGAGAGTAAACTTACCTAGTAAATAGTACACATTTTTAAATGATACAACATCATACAATGACAGTCTTTGATTTCTTTTTTTTTTTTAGCCCACAGACTGCAGTCAACACCGCCTTTCTATTTAAATATGTAAGTTAGCCACGTATGCGCTCAAGACTCACTCACTGTCAGCAGCCAGCTGTATTCATAGAGTTACCCTCGCCCAACAGAAAGGAAATGTACGCCAGTACGGCTGTGGTTTTATTTTGAAGGAGATTCAATATGTTTTATTTGATTTCTAAGTCACAAAGTAGTACAACATGGTAAAACATTAGTTTAGCTACCGTAAACCTGGTTCCCTGAAAGAGAAGATGGCCACCAATCGTATTCGTTATGGGATACACTCCTGCCTATTGGTAGGTGTCACTGAGCTCTTTCTATCAATGCTGCCGATAGACCCTCTCCCCCTCGGTGACCCACTTGGTCCCGCCTCCCGAGGGAACTTAATCGTCACGCAGGGGATTCACTCTCTTTCGCGACGAAACCATGATGTTGAACGAATCGACCTCGCGGTTGGTGGCCATCTTCTCTTTCAGCGAACCAGGTTTACGGTAGGTAAACTAACATTCCCTTTCAATTCGAAGTGTACCAGAGCTGTTGCAAGGGAGGAAAGAACGGCAGCATATGAGGGATGCTAAGTCCTGCCTGACCAAGGTCAGCGGCATGAACGTGCAACCTCGAGGACCCTAGTGCCCTCAGAGGGCAATGAGGGATCTACCACATTCAGGTGATAGAACCTGGCAAAAGTATGCGGGGTAGCCCAGCTAGCCACATTGCAAATCTCAGCCATGGATTCACCTCGAAAGAGGGCCCATGACGTAGCCACACCCCTTGTGGAATGTGCGGTTATCTGCCCAGGTGGGGGTAAGCCAGCACCATCATACTCAATCGAGACTGTGTCTGCAATCCAAATGCAACAGTCGCTACTTCAAAAGGGGCTGTCCCAGGGTCTGTGATCCATGGCAGATGAAGAGCTGGTCAGATTGAAGCAACGCTCTCGTCCTATCCACATAACATCTCAATGCCAATACCAGGCAGAGAAAGTTCAAATTCTTATCCTCCTTCGTAGCAAACGGTGGAGGATGAAAGGACTCCAGTTCTATAGATTGATTCAAGTGGAAGATTGTAACCACCTTGGGGAGAAAAGCAGGGTTTGCACACAGTGACTCTCTGCTACCATCATCCCAAATACACAGGCAGGAGCTATGCACAGACAGCGCCTGCAGCTCACTAATGATAGCCAAGAGGAAGGCTGTCTTCATGGACAGGTACTTCAACTCAATGGAGTATATAGGCTCAAACAGGGCCTGCGTGAGAGCCTCTAGTACAATCTCAAGGCTCCATTCGGGGAGAGTGGCCCTCCTAGGAGAGTGCAATCGCCGAGCAGTGTAGAAGGTGACCTACCAGCCTCAAGCAGATCTTGCAAAAACTGCAAGATGACAGGCATGGGACAGGTGATTGGATCATGACCGTTAGTACGGCACCAATCTTGGAAATATTTCCACTTATAGGCACACAGTGACCTAGTGGAATGCGCCCTAGCATTCAGCAGCGTATCCATGACCGCGTCTGACAGCCTTAAAGCTGACCAGCAGTCCCTTTCAGGGCCAGACCCACAACTGGAGCCTTCCTGGCTCAGGGTGCCAAAGTGTGCCTCTCGTCTGACTGAGAAGATCTTGGCGAAGCGGGATTTCCCAGGGCGGGCCGTTCAATAGCTGGCCCAGGGATGAAAACCAGATTCTCCTGGGCCACCTGGAGGCCACTAGGAGAACTGACGCCTTCTCTGACCTGACCTTTTCGAGAAAGGCCGGCAGCAATGGCAGAGGCAGGAACGCGTAAAGGAGCACTCTGGGCCAATATGTGGGCTAGGGTGTCGACGCTGAGTGGACCGCCGCAGTGGTGGAGGGAGTACCATAGGGGCCAGTGTGTCATCTCCACTGAGTTGAAGAGATCGACCTGCGCCTTCCCAAACTGTTCCCAAATGTGCTACACCACCTGAGGGTGGAGCCACCACTCCGACTGATGCAGGTCCTCCCTCAAGAGGCGGTCACCTGCCTGATTCTCCACGCCCGGAACATTCATTGCCTGAAGGCTAGGCGATGCAACCCCAGGGACCGAAGGCCACCCTGGTGGTTGACATACTCCACCACTGATGTATTGTCTGTGCAGATCAGCACGTTTGTTCCGCACCACGGGTAGGAGGGCAAGGAACACTGCCTGCAGCTCTAGCATGTTAATATGCAGGGACGTCTAATGGCCCGACCAGGGTCCGCTGACTCCTCTGCCTTCGCAGACCGCGCCCCAACTCAAGTTGGAAGTGTCCATTGTCACCACCCTGTGGTTGTAAACCACTCTCATTCGGACATCCTTGGTGCAGGTGAGAGGGAATCCTCCACCAGCACAGGGCCACCATACACGCGAGGCACACTGTGCTGGAGTGGGGGGAAGGAGCAACGCCTTGCGTTCCCTAAGAGACTGCTACAGGATCTCCTCCACTGCCGGGCCAAAGATGTGGCCTGGTGGGTGAGTCCAACAGCGTGGCCTTATCAGCATCAGGCACCCATGCCTGCGACAACCATAGCTGTCTGCGTGTGACCACCAAACCCGGCAGACTCTGGCCCAGGATCTGACCCTGCAGGATGGCGATATGGAGCCACGTATGCGTGACGCCCAGGCTCTGGGAGCAGGGCGTCACGCAAAATCCAATCCAACTGCGCAGTCAGCATGCTGGATGTGTTTGCTAAGCGGGTACTTTGGGCTACTGCCACATAAGCTCTCCTTACGTGTGGCTCCGTAACCCTGCACTGCAGGTTCGGGCACAAAGGGTCCTTGGGCATACCTTCCACCGGCAGAGCCTTAACCAAGGCTGCAATGGTGGAGTCCACAGGGGGAAACCAGGGCAAGCCCAGCTTCTCTGCACCCTCCAGTGAGGCCAGAGGAGAACCATGTCTCAATTGTGCCAGCACTGTGGCTGGGTGGTTCCAAGAGGAACGCACCTTCTCCATAAATTTAGGGAAAGCTGGGAAGGGTTGAGCTCGGGGAGCCACGTCATGCGGTCGAAAAGCGTAACAGCGTGGCTCTGTCTGTGTTGTCCAGGGGACCTGTAGGTATGCCGCCGTGTGCCCCATAAGCGCGGGCATGGACCCTGCTAGTTGCGGCGCGCTAGTAACCGAGGCAACCTCGGAATTAGGGGCCATATCAGCCAGGAATTTGGGCTCCATATCCGGAGGGAAAGCGGAATCTCCCCTCGAGGCGGTGATAGAAAACGCATCCTCTTTCACCCTGGTCTCCCATAGAGGGGTCAGGGGCCAGTTCAGAAACTGCAACCGGCACAGGGGGTGGGGGGGACGCCACACGGGGGCCCACGGCCAGAACCAGTGGGGTCTGCCTCTCCAAAAGCTCGTTCTTGGCTTTTATATCCATGATGTCCCGCGCCTGCCGGAGGCAACAGGGAGCGGCTGCAGGTGGATACAGACGCCTGAGCACAGGGGATCTCCCCGAAGGGTCTCTGTGAGGGCCCACTGCGGGGGACGAAGAATGCCCCCGTGCGACTCTCTCCAGGAGGCTCGCAAGCACGCAGGGCCGAAAAGCCGTACAGATGTCGCAGGCACCATTCAGGGCTGAGGCGGCATGATCGGGGCCTAGGCACCGAGCGCACATGCTGTGTCTGTTGTCCTGTGGGATATTGGTCCACAGACCTCACAGGCATGGAAGCCAGCCCTGCTCATCATAGCGTGAGGTAGAATAAACACAGTGTGTACTGAACACCGTGTACACCACATGCACTGAGCACCATGGGCACCGAGTGTCGTGTAGCACCGGGTAAAAAGAGCACCGTTTGCACTGAGTACTGTGCAGCGCCAGGTACCAAGCGCACCTAGTACCGTGCAGCACCGGCGTGCTAGCCAGAGACAATGGGCACCGTGAGCAACGTGGTACTGACGTAGCACGGGCAGAGCCTTACGCATCGCAGTGTTAAAAAACTCCTGGGCAGCACGCCTGAGCAGCGTGTAGCGTACAACAGGGGGACAGGGACGATTGACTTACACACACAATAATACAAACAGTTTTTAAAATACAAAAAACTGTTAAAATATTGTTGACTGAGTGACCTACACCAGAGGTGAGGGTCCGCGCAGGGAAGCCTCGGTGAGGAGTTTACAGCTGGACCAGCTGAAGCAGCCACGGTGCAGCTAGTCCTCTGTGAGAGCACAGGATGCATAGCTACAATCAAAACAAGGCCCAACCTGCGGCCCACAGGCGGCTGGTGGGCTAACTCGACAATGAGGACAAGGCAAGCTAATAGTCAGAAATAGAATTTTTAAACCACTGATTTCGGGAAAAGCGGTGAAGGCCAACTTTCAGCACAAAGTGCAGGGGAACTTGCAGTAGCTTACGCAGCACTTTTTAGTAGAAAAAAGGGCTCAATGCAATACGGAGAGGTCTTACCATACCCATTGTGAGAAGCGAAAGAGCGCGAATCTCCCCTGCGTGACGGTTAAGTACCTTTGGGAGGCGGGACCGAGGGGGTCTTCGAGGGGAGAGGGCCTATCGGCATCTTTGATAGAAAGAGCTCAGTGACACCTACCAATAGCCAGGAGTGTATCCCATAACGATGTTTTGGTGGCCATCTTCGAACTGAAAGGGAACAATGCGTTGTATGATTTTTCTCGCGTACCCCCTGACGAGAGCTTGGGTACCCCAGTTTGAAAGCCACTGCTATAGGGTGATGTTAAACTTTTGGCATAGTTGTTGTTGTTTGTTTATTTTATTTATTTATGTATTTGTTTATTTATTTGCTAATCTTACAGTATATATAACACCCCCATTTATTAGAGAACACAGAAAAAATTTTCACCATAAATACACATTTTCAAAGTTTTACGAATGTGTGCATGGCCAAACTCTTGACTTTGCAAAACAGGTAAAACTTGTCAGAATGCCCTTGTAGATCAAATGCAAATGTTATAATAAAATGTGAAACAAATACATTATGTAGAATTTTGACAGCAAACATACAAAAGGTTGCATAGATAAACTTTTGTCTATTAACAAATTTAAAATAGCATGTTAATATTGCCTGTACTCTGTATTGCTTTAAACCACTGGTTTGCTCTTAAACATAGTGTAGCGATACCGAGATCGTTACAATAGTATACAGTATAGGTAGGTATGTCTTTATATTACTTTATATTTCTATAGTCAATAATATAACACATTTGTGATTTTTAAACATACCTTTGAGACATAATCTTATAGGCATCTGGCAGGTAGCATCGAATATTCTCCATCTGAGCTGGATCAGCATCACAGATTTTATCATCTGTCCTTCCGTAGTTGGCACTTTCAATCATTATGACGTCCGTTCCTGGACAGCGTAGTTCTATAGGGTAGCTCTCACAGGATAGTTCTCTCCTTACAACTGCCATTGGTATGGGTGCACGACTAAAAGCTGTAAATACAGGGAAAATACGCTGTCAATGGACAGTTGCTGGGAGTAATGCAAATATCTCTAAAGGTTTTAACATACTGGATTAGACATTACTTAAATCCAATATAGATACCTTCAGACAAGGCAAATGGTTAAGTATTGTAATTGTAGCTATATTTTCATAAATCTCATGTGTTTTGGACTTTCATTTTTTTCATTAGTTTTTTTTTTAAATGATATGCTTTTCTTTCAAAACTACACATCTGAGACCTATATAGCAAATGGCAGTGCACTACATGTAATATTTAAGAAATTAATTTGTTAGCTAGAACAGTGAAAACTGGACAAATGGATAATGTCAATGAACACTGAATAAAACCATGACTTGAACATACTGTAACAATAAATACATTTTTTTGAAAAAAACAGCCCAAATACCCACTGGTCATAAGGAGTAGACCCATAATCTCCCCCTGGCATGCATCAGGCTTACTAATTGAGAATACTGCCGTTGTGAGATCTGTTATACAATAATAGGAATAAGAAGTTAATATCTAAACATTTCATACAGCAAGACTGTTGATAAATGTTGTATTTATTCAGCACTTATTGAGCACTATTACTGAGAAGCAGATGTGTGGAGGTGGTTTAGGGATAACAGTTTTAAAATGAAGCACTGAAACAGAGAACAAAATTATTATAAATTGGGGCACCCAGACACAGAGAAAAGACAAGAGAACAACCTACAATTACTGAGTTCCCTTTCAAGTATGAAATGTAACCATTACAATATGGGCAGGGTTTTCCCTGTCTTTTTTTATTTTGTAGTCACTAGTGACTAATCCTTTCAATGAGCTTTTAGTCATTATGCACCCTCTTTGTGGAATACACTCCTTTTCGAAATTCGTAATGCTGATTCATTTATATTTAAATCTAAACTTAAAACACATTTTTACACAAAGGCCTATTTGTAGACTGGGATGGTATATTGGATTACACCGTGTAACAATTTTTAAAAAAATTTTTGTTCCTGGGTAGTAAGTGTTATTTCCTAGTTGCTTATGCCTCAAAAGTATAGAAAATGGCTATTATTCCCCACAAACTTTGCTTTTGTGACCAGGACAGTGATATTTCAAAATATCACTATTTCCAATGGGAAAACGGGCAAATGTGTGTCTTTTTGTTCACATAAAGTCAGAAAAAAACAACATATGAATCCAAATTAAAATACAGTAAATACAGTATAATCGTAAATCTCGAAAAACTACTCACTTCTAAATCTTTTGTAGTCATTGTTGTATTACTTTAGTATAAATACATGTTAATTTGGATTCATATGTTGTTTTTTTCTGACTTTATGTAAACGGAAAAAGAGACTTTTTCGACCTGAAAAAAGAAACAAGGACCAGGGGTCACAAATGGAGATTAGTCAAAGGGGAATTCAGAACAGAAAATAGGAGGCACTTTTTTACACAGAGAATCATAAGTGTCTGGAATCAACTCCCCAGTAATGTTGTTGAAGCTGACACCCTGGGATCCTTCAAGAAGCTGCTTGATGAGATTCTGGGATCAATAAGATACTAACAACCAAACGAACAAGATGGGCCGAATGGCCTCCTCTCGTTTGTAAACTTTCTTATGTTCTTATGTTCTCACTCTCTCTGACCCTTTCTTAATCACTGCCAATATTAACCCTTTGCAGTCATTTGTTGGACTAGGTCCGACATTATGATTTTCCCTTTCCAGTCCGATGTCGGAACCTGTCGGACCCTGTCTGACATCATCAAAAAGACGTAAAGCACAGGTCTCTAGTCGTTATTTCTCCAGAAAAAGCAGAGAAAACAATTCAATGGCCGAGTGAGATCGATAGGAGCCAAATGAAGCCGAAAAAAATAAAAAGGATGTGTGTGAGCAATAGAGCTAGCAGCTGCACCACAGAGATAAGATAAACAAAGGAGATACAGTAGCCGCTTCTGCATCCAGCGCTCAAAGAATATCACAGACATTTGCAGAGCTTTTTGAGATGTTATAGTAATAAAATAATGACTTGGATCGCATTATTGAGGAGTTTGCTGATAAAATGAGTGATCAGGAGAGCATTTATCAGTATGCGTATCTATAAAGAGGTATGTGCAAAATACACGAACAAGGGGTGGGGCTTGGCTGGAGATGCAGTACTGATGTCGTTTTGCCCTGCAATACGTTTTAAACCTGTTTTAAAATTTAAACAGCTTGTGTAAAATAAACACCATGTGTGAAAATAAATTGGACCTGATGCACCTGACAAGCGCTGAATAAATTTCTCCTCTTCTTCCAGAACAAAATTGACAACATCAGTTCTACACTTACCCACCACAAATCCGGTCTAGTACTTGACCACCTTAAAGCTCCTCCGGTTGTCCCTCCTTCTATCCTCTCTCCACTGCTGATATTTCCGGCTCACTGTTGAAATCAACTACTACCATATGCCCCCTGGACCACTGGCCGACTAACGTTGTGTGCTTCTGATCTTACTCCCTCCATTATGCACACTCTCAACCTGTCCTTGGACTCTGGCTCAGTTACTGCTGCTAAACTTGCCCAAGTTACACTGGTATTCAAAAAACCCTCCCTTGACCCAGCTGACTTATCTAATTTCCGTCCCATCTCCAATCTCCCTTTTCTCTCAAAAACTCTTGAAAGGGCTGTAGCCAGTCAGCTGATGAAACATCTCACGGACAACACTCTGCTTGAATCTCTACAGTCTGGCTTCAAGCCACATCGCAGTACTGAAAATGCTCTGCTCTGGATGGTGAATGATCTCCTGCTCAAAGCTGATGCTGGTGCTCCCTCTGTGCTTGTTCTGCTTGACCTAATAGCAGCTTTTGACACCATAGATCATGGCATTCTTATTGACCACCTTTAGAACTATGCTGGGATCTCTGCAACCTGTCTCTCCTTGATGTCCTATCACACTTGGAGAACGCTTGTTTAGCTTCATGGCTCTGACTCTTTGGAACTCTCTCCCAGCTTTGGTGCATGATACTCCCACAGTCGCTCGCTTTAAATCAACTCTCAAGACCCACCTGTTCTCTCTTGCTTTCCATGCTCTTTAAGCTTGACATCTGCTATTAGCTGCTGTGCTGCTGCTACAATTTCACGTATTATGTTACTATCATGTATTATGCACTTTCCACTGTATTTAATGTACTATTTCATGTATTATGCTATGTAATGTGCAAGGTATATTTTTATGGTATAAATTGTAATAATTGAATACCTTGTTTTGAATTCAAACCCGACCCTTATCGAAATAATCAGACTAGATAGACCACGTTTCTAGTGAATACAAAGTAACAGTTTTATTAGAAATAAAACTAAATAAAGGAAAAATTAAAAAGGTGCAACAACTAAACTAAGATAATACAGAAAGGAAGAATTAACTAAACTAAACAGTACAGAAAATAAAGTTCAAACAACAACACCCCACTCCCGCTGGTTGATTAGCGATTAGCTATTCAACGCAATCTATGGGAGATTCCCTTAAGGTTACAACTGCATTCCTGACAGCTATTTAAGATGAAGGTTAGTCTTAACAGGGGTACTGTTAGTAACACAAATATTCACTTTCGTTAATATTTGATAATCAAAGCATCGTTAAATCAGTCTCATATATATAGTTTCGGTTCAGAAGACAATTCTCACTCTTGCGAGGTAAAGATGCTCTTTGCGTCCTGGCAACCTATCAAGAAAGATTTATTATCAAGACAACTAAATTTGGATTCTAGCTTCTAAATGCAGAATGATAACTGCCTTATGAAACTCACATCAATTTGTATAAATCACATACAAACAAATACTATAGTGTTCATTAACTCAAAGCATGAATTGGAGATAGTTGTTGCCAATCAATTACTCAAATCTTTAGCTTGTAATGCTTTATTTGAGAAATATCAGTGTTCCTCAGAGTTCTATTTTAGGTCCGCTGTTGTTTTCATTATATATATATATATATATATATATATATATATTGCCATTAGGTGATATTATCCGCAGGCATGGAGTGAATTTCCATTGTTACACAGACGATACAGAATGTATGTCACAGAATTTTCTGATGTTGAATTCTAATAAAACGGAGGTCATGCTTTTGGGTTCACAGCACAAATTAAAAAATGCTGAATTATATAAAATAGATGTTAGCAGCCTTTCCTCAGAAGTAAAATCTGAAGCAAGAAATCTGGGGGTCATTTTTTATCCTGTTCTATTATTATTAGGAAATATTATCATTTGAGCAATAAAGCTAAACTTAGATATATTATTTCTGTATCTGATGCTAAGTTGCTAATGCATTCCTTTGTTTCATCGAGAATCGACTATTGCAATGTATTTTTTTCTGGGATTCCAAAGTATTTGGTGCCTTGTTTGCAGCTTATTCAGGATGCTGCTGCAAGAATTCTAACTAAAACCAGAAAAGGTGAACATATTACTCCTGTCTTGGCCTCCTTACACAGGCTTCCTTTGCAGTTTCGAATTGATTTTAAGATTTTATTTTTTTAATTTACAAAGCCTTTAATGGATTAGCAGGATGCAGGGCTCTTGGTTATTTCAAGGGTAAATAGGGAAGGGCCTTTTCTTATAAGTCTCCTACATTATGGAACGTTATAGGAGTCTTGCTGTTTTTTAGTCAAGATTCAACTAAAAAACAGCACTAGGCCTTTTTTATTATAGCCTTTTTATTATTACTGTTTTGTGTGTGTGTGTGTGTGTGTGTTTGATTGGAAATGTATTTAATTTTATTTAAAATAAAATGTATTATAATCTTTTTTTATGCTATTTTAATGTTTTATTATGCTGTGTGTATTATGTTTTATGTAAAGCACCTTGGGGTCTATGACGTAAGGTCCTATATAAATGAAATAAAATAAATAAATAAAATATGTCAAACTAGCTCTGTCAGTTCCTGTAAGGAAATCAAAGAAAAAGCACCAATAGTAGCCTTAATAGATGTAATTGGTAAAATTGTGCTGGAATCCTCCTTAATATAACAAGCATCAAAAGAAACTTATCACTATTATAACACATTTATTTTTTAAAGAAAAAAAGGTATATAAATGACGGATGTTGCCGAAATGTTTCTGGTTTCTTTTTAATCACTCGATGACACGCTTGCATGACTATGACTGAAGCATATGATCTTAATCTCCTAATTAGTGAGACAGTTGATTGGACACTGGATATGGAGTGATTTCAGCTGTTGAATTACAAGTTTGAATAAAAGCAATAAATAAAATCACAGGAAAAAATCAATATGCCATGTCTGTCAAGACAGCAGCACCTTTGTGCAGTCGGCATGTAGGAGGCTGGACTAGGGCAGCATACTGTGGCTCGCCATCTTATGATAAATAAATCACACGAGTGGAAACTTTTGAACAGAGACTCAAGTCGAGTCAAGTCTTTTCTTGTAGGGACTCGAGTCGAGTTGAGTCATTTGATGACAATGACTCGAGTCCAGTCACTGACTTGAGTCATTGCAACTCTGTGTTACACGTCCCCACCTTGTCTGCTTAGTGCACTGATAGTGTAAGGATTATTGCCCACATTGTCAAACGGGGGAACACAGCAATAACAAGAACTCGTTATGTTTTTTTTGGGTCCTAGGAGTAAAACCAGGAGTGACAGCCGGCCGTCAGTGGTGATCCGTAGGGGGGGAACGCGTGGTCATGTGCCCCCCTGGATTTCTGCCAGGCAGTGGCTTAGCCACTGCGTTACAGGAAAAAAAAAAGTGCTGAAAATATGTTTTTTTTTTGGTGGCCTCAATACAGTTCAATCAGTAACACTTTCAATTAGTATACACATGAACCGCCACTCACAACTGACCAATTACATGTTGCTGTCTGCCAAAGTGCGCATTTCAAATTTCTGTTTGTGATTGGGCTATTTACTGTCATTGGTGAGAGGTTCAACCTTGAGCTCTTCTGATTAGACAATGCACACAGCTTTTACACTTTACAGTCCAAACAGACACGCAACGTGACATAACACTGAGTGAGAGACGTGAAGTGTGGCTTGACAGTGGTAGGGGAAAGGAAAACATAATTTAAAAAATATCTATATGTTTTGGTCATCCTAATTTGTCTAAACGGCAGAAAACTGAAGACAGCAAGCTAGCAGCTACCACCAGCAGTCCTGCACCAGTCAAACGGTAATTAAATTAGTCAGGATTTATGAGATGAAATAAAATGGTTTGCTTTGCTTTGTTGAACACAAAATGTTAGTTAACAAAAATGAACAACCGTAAGTACGAATGAAATTATATAGTTATTTTTATTTATTATCATAATGTGAAATTGAAATCTAATGTGCAGGTTAAAATTTCAAGTCCTTTGCTTTGTATTTCCTTTTGTTTTTAATCGGAAGTGTTCTAAACTGAATCTTTTTTTTTAAACTATTTTGCAGAACAGTGTATTTGATTATTGGCTCTTCTGTTAAAAAAAAGATGGTACTTTATTTTTCGAAAAATAAAATGTCAATGCACGAATAAGGATTCTTTACTTGGAGATTTTAACCTACACATTGATAACGAAGCCAATTCAAAGGCTGTTGACTTTTTAAGGCTTTTGGACTCTCTTGATTTTATTTAGCATGTTTCAGGTCCTACCCATAATCATGGCCAAACCTTAGATCTTGTTATATCTCAGGGGGTAGTTGTTCATATTTCATCCATAATTGATCCTAATATCTCTGGTCACTCTTGTACTTTTTTTGAAGTCAATATATCGGTACCCATAAAGATTGGGGCCCACACTATCAAAAGTCGTGTAATTAATTTTTCAACTATACAAAGGTTCTCTGAAATAATCACAGCACCATCACCTTCGTTGCAGTCATTGCCTACTGAGTTACTAGTTGACAAATTTAACCATCTTTGCACTACTACTTTTCATACAGTAGCCCCAGTTAAGATTAGTTTAACTTAAACATAATGCTCCCTGGATTAACAATACTATCAGTCAAATTAAAAGAGACTGTCATAAAATGGAACAAAAATGGAGTGCTACGAAATTACATGTCTATTTTGATATTATGAAAGATTATCTACCGAGGTACAGTGAAGTTATAAGATCTGCAAGATGTGCATATTTCTCCACTCATTGAGGAAAATAAAAATAACTCCAGGGTGCTTTTCTCAACAATAGATAAATTGATAAATCCTACATTCTTACCCATCAGTAACATGGAAGTGTCATCGTCTAAGTGTGAAGAATTTCTTAACTACTTCCAAAATAAAGACCACAAGGGAACAAATTCCAGTTGATAGTACTAATTTAAATATTTCAGATAGACTGGGAGAAACAGTGATGGAATAATTTTACTGTATTACTGCAAAGGAATTAAACATGACTGTTATACATATGAAATCCACAAATAGTAAGTTAGATCCTATTCTAACAAGGTTTCTGAAGGATGTTATTAGTTACTTGTGTAATTATATTCTTGCAATTATGAATAGTTCCAGTTCTTTTTTTTATTTTAATTGCCCTGGTTAAGCCTTTACTTAAAAAACCCAACTTAGATAGTTCACTTCTGAGTAATTTCAGACCCAGTTCAAATCTCCCGTTTCTAGCAAAAGTTCTTGAAAAGGTAGTGCTTAAGCAACTAAATCAATACCTGATTACTAATAATATGTTTGAAAAGTTTCAGTCTGGGTTTCACTGTTGCCTGCAGACATTCATTCGTGTACCGCTCTCCAGCCCTTCGGCGAACAAACTGCCTTCTGCTACAGCCAAATATTTCAAAATTTGACTCATCAGTCCAGAGCACCTGCTGCCATTTTTCTGCACCCCAGTTCCTGTGTTTTCGTGCATAGCTGAGTCGCTTGGTCTTGTTTCCATGTCGGAGGTATGGCTTTTTTTGGCCACAAGTCTTCCATGGGCCACTTCTGACCAGACTTCTCCGGACAGTAGATGGGTGTACCAGGGTCCCACTGTTTTCTGCCAATTCTGAGCTGATGGCATTGCTAGACATCTTCCAATTGCGAAGGGAAGTAAGCATGATGTGTCTTTCATCTGCTGCAGTAAGTTTCCTTGGCCGACCACTGCGTCTACAGTCCTCAACATTGCCCATTTCTTTGTGCTTCTTCAAAAGAGCTTGGACAGCACATCCGGAAACCCCTGTCTGCCTTGAAATTTCTGCCTGGGAGAGACCTTGCTGATGCAGTATAACTACCTTGTGTCTTGTTGCTGTGCTCAGTCTTGCCATGGTGTATGACTTTTGACAGTAAACTGTCTTCAGCAACCTCACCTTGTTAGCTGAGTTTGGCTGTTCCTCATCCAGTTTTATTCCTCCTACACAGCTGTTTCTGTTTCAGTTAATGATTGTGTTTCAACCTACATATTGAATTGATGATCATTAGCACATGTTTGGTATAATTGTTTAATCATACACCTGACTATAAAAATCCTTGACTTTGTGCAAGTGTACCTAGAAGAATTGATGCTGTTTTGAAGGCAAAGGGTGGTCACACCAAATATGGATTTGATTTAGATTTTTCTTCTGTTCACTCACTTTGCATTTAGTTAATTGATAAATATAATCTATTAACATGTCTATTTTTGAAAGCATTCTTACTTTACAGCATTTTTTCACACCTGCCTAAAACTTTTGCACAGTACTGTATATATATATATATATATATATATATATATATATATATATATATATATATATATATATATATGTGTGTGTGTGTGTGTGTGTGTGTGTATGTATGTATTTTGAACCTACATACATACATACAGGATGTGTGTACACATGTGTATGTATTATTTAAACCTATTGGATAAATTTATTAATCGATTTAGCAAATTTTATTAATTTTAATGGAATTTTTCTGTGTTTTGTTAAACTTTTTTTTGGTTTTTGTGAACAACAGCACCTGGAACACCATCTTGAACCTTGTGGTATGAAAGGTGCTCTATAAATAAAGATTATTATTATTATTATTATTATTATTATTATTATTATTATTATTATTATTATTATTATTTATCATACATGTAGGGTTTGAAATATTGCATGTCCCATTCATTTTCAGGTACTCCTTTCCAAAAATCTAATACCCATCACTATATACCTCAACATGAATTACACAATTGAGTAGAAGTAATTCTGTTGTTTGTTAAAGCACACATTGAAAGCAAACCTTGGGACGATTTACATGACTCTTTTCTGTTATATCTTTATTAATAATAAACTGGGCCAATCTGAGTGGTGGTTGAACAGGTGTTTAGGTTATTGAAAGGGAGGTGGCAGACACTACTGAAGTGTACTGAAGTGAACCACAAGTGTGTTCCCTCTATTATTAGAGCCTGCTGTATCCTGCGCAATCTGTGCCAGGATCATAAGGAGGTGTTCAGGCAAGTGGAGGAACAGCTACCCCAGCCGCCAGCAAGAATTGCAAAACAACGATATGAAGAGGGTCCTACTATTAAAGATGCACGGCTATCTTTATTTCTATAACCCGACTCCGGTTTTACAATTCCAAGAGTGCTAATCTACATATCAGCTAAACGGTTAGGACTTGGGCTAATTAGCCATATTGTTGTTAGTTTTTTTTTGTGTTGAGTACATTTGCAGTGTTTTTTCTTCCCTCTGTCAAGTGTGTGTGTGTGTGTGTGTGTGTGTGTGTGTGTGTGCTCGTTTACTGGGCAGGGCTAACTTTTATGACTGTACTCTACTGTACTGTACATCACATAAAAAAAAAAAAAAAACTTTGTTAGTTTCACATATATGATTTATTTTAGATTTGTTTTTCCATTTTTTTTTTAATTTGTTTCTCCTCAGGAGAGAAGGCAAAACTAAGCTAAATCTATCTCATGTGATGCCAAAAGTCAGGTGTTTGTGTACGTCTGTGTATTACAGCTCATTTTTTATTACTTTTTCTAGTCAATTCATTATTTATCTGTAGTCGTTATTAGTATTTAGCTATGCTTTTTTTAACTTAATATTTTTTTATTCTATCTGTAAAAGAATGAGGAATAATTATTTTGTTTTTTTTTTATTATTGGTTTAGTTTTTATTTTTACCTTGTGTATGTATCCTATGTAAACAAAATAGACAAATCAATAGCTCAAGTTATATATTATATAATATTATATATTATTATTATTATATTATTATTATTATAATTTAGCCATGTATTTTAATAATAGTTTTACTGTGTGTGCAACGAACAGAGAGACTCTTATAGTCAGTTTATTATTATTATTATTATTATTATTATTATTATTATTATTATTATTTTATTTTAATGTTTTATGTGGGTGTGTGTAATCCCGAAAATGGATGGAGACAATCAGTTCTACAATCTGGTTCAGTCACTGAAGAGGAGGAGATCGAGGGGATGGATGCCACCGAGGAGGACCTCCCTGATGAAGAGCTGCTGCAGGAGGATGAGGAGGAAAAGAATGATCTGGAGAAGCCCCAGCCCAGCACTTCAACTGCAGGGTAGTTTTGAAAATAAATAAATAAATACAGCGCAATAGGGAGGTTTTTTTTTGTTGCCCTCCCTCCCAAATAAAATTCTTAATATCAAAGTTTTATTTGTGATATTTGTAATATGAATAAAAAAAAACAAAAAAACAAACAAACAAAAAAAAACTTGATAACTTGTGTGTTGTTTCTTTATTTTTTATGCTGAAACATATTGTATCTCAAACAGGGCAATAATGTTTCTAATCTCACTTCTTGGCAAGTCTTAGCCCTGGTCTACCTTTGCATTTAGGAGGTTGATTTTTGTAAAATACTGTACATTGCAAAACCTTATCTAGCTCTGCAACAGTACAAGATATTTCAATTCTGATTTCAGATTTGAAATCCTTGGTAAGTTGTGCAGCTTAGCATATGAGAATTCAAATATATATATATATATATATATATATATATATATATATATATATATATATATATATATATATATATATATATATATATATATAAAGAGGTTGAAATTGGCAATGAAATTGGCAATTTAAAATATTACTTATTATTTTGAAAATTTTTTGGGAGGTGTAGCTCAAATAAAAAGAAAAACATCCCACAACAAAATAAATTACATCACTGGAAAGATAAACTTAATGTCTATCTGTAGGTGTATTGTTTTTTCATTTCTGATTTAAGGTTCCAAAACTACAACACAAAGAGTTCATATCTATGACAAATATGGTCATTCCCTGACAAAGTTGCCTCTGAATTTCCATTGTTTTGCAGAAGGCATCCTGGAAAATCAAGCAACCACACCTGTCACATAATGCAGTGGTGAAAACTTGAGACACTAAATAGCACAGAAGAAAGAGACATGCACCAAGTATGTCATGTTTTTTTTTTTAAAAGCCAGATTTACTGACACCAAATCAAATGTGAAATTTTAACCCCAGACCAAGGATGGGGACAGCAATGGCAATCCCTGAGAATGGAGAGGTGGGGACAACTTTGAACGGTACTGCTGAAGGCAGTTATTCTTCATGCTGTATGGCTCTGTCCACTCTCTCTAGAAAGAGCATGTAGATCTAACTCAGCACAAGTGGCATTTCAAATAAGTATAAAATGAATTCATGTTTTTACAAAATCATTTTCATTTTGGAATATTATTTAAAAAACTGTAAACAGGAGCATGTTATCATTTATGTCTTATTGTCAACCAACATTTTGTTATTGTTAAACTTCACTAAATGTGGACATCAGTATGTGCCGAGTTTGTACACGTGCCCTGTGCTAAAGTAGGGCCTTTCAAGGGTTTGGTGAGAAAATATATTAGTTCTTCGCTAATTGAGCGAGGAAGACGACAGGGTCGTTTCTACTTTTCGCCAGTTGTTAAAATTGGCGGCGTTTACATGCATAAATCATGACAGTTTTCCTCACAAACTGTTTGCTGTACTTTTCAGGAAATGCGTTGCAATGCAGTTCTGATTTAGGGGGGGGAAAAAAACTGGCCGTACCAGTGCAGATTACTCAATTCATAGTCATTTAGGAGCGGATATTTAAATGTCTGTGTCTGCTTACTGAGTAGGAAAAGAACAGCTCTGAATATCATGAGGAGAGCTTCACGCGTTGCTATGAAGATAAAAACATTTAACTAGAAAAATCAATTCCTGTGTTGTCGCGCGCTGTCTGATTTACGTCACACATTAGTTACTTGTTTGTCTGGTTACCTTTCTAACACACACCATGCTCCAACACACGCATGCACGCACACACACA
Organism: Polyodon spathula; assembly: GCF_017654505.1. Lineage (NCBI taxonomy): Eukaryota > Metazoa > Chordata > Actinopteri > Acipenseriformes > Polyodontidae > Polyodon > Polyodon spathula. The sequence goes on from NC_054534.1 coordinate 49,021,243, forward strand.
CACACAAAATGATATAAAATATCATTTCTACAAGTTTTACTACTTATTTATATTTGTGTGTGTGTGTGTATTTGTGGAACATCTATAAGTTACAATTCAATAACTAGAACCGCCTTTTAAAATACAGGTTTTTATTTTTAATATAACCTACAATATAATTGTATTATACATATTATACATTATCTCTCCTGGATGTCCTCTTACCTATCCGGACGCATGCAGTCTGTTTGTTATGCTGGACGCAGTTATGTTGCAAACCCAGTCACTTGTGGTGTCCCCCAAGGATCTGTTCTTGGGCACCTTCTTTTCAATGCTTCCCTTGGGTCACCTCATCCGCCAACACAGCCTCATGTTTCACTTCTTTGCTGACGTCACCCTGGTAGTCCCTCTGCTTGCATTCAAGACATTGAGTCCATTCAAGACATCTGCCAATTTTCTTCAACTGAACACTAACAAATCTGAACTCTTCTAGTAAGTTATAAAACTCAACTTAAGATTCTCAAGAATCTCAACATAGTTGCCTTGAACCTCGGAAACTGCTGCTGCCTTCCCCCACAGTACGAAGCCTTGGTGTATTTCTTGACAGCCCTCTCCTTTGATGCCCACATCTCCTCCGTGGTCAAATCTTTCTTCTACTATCTTCGAAACATCTCCAAAGTCCGTCCCTACCTTTCCCTTCAAAATGCAGAGATACTTTGTCATGCATTTGTCTCCTCTCGACTTGACTACTGCAACTCTCTATATGGTGGTCTCCCGGCACGCACCATAACCAACTGCAGCTAATTCAGAATGCTGCAGCCAGGATCTTTACCAGATGTAAAAAACATGATCACATCACCCCCTCGTCTTGCAGCTGCACTGGCTACCTGTAAAGTTCAGGATTATGTTCAAAACTCTCCTGCTCACCTACAAATGCCCTTCATCACACAGGGCCCGAGTACCTCCTCAACCTGCTGACTCGTTGTGTCCCTGCCTGCAAGCTGAGGTCCACCGACTCTGGCCTGCTTGTTATCCCCAAGCAAAAGTGCATCACACTTGGACAACACTCATTTAGCTTCATGGCTCTGACTCCTTGGACAACGCTCATTTAGCTTCATGGCTCTGACTCTTTGGACTCTCTCCCAGTTTTGGTGCGTGATGCTCCCACCGTCGCTTGCTTCAAATAAACTCTCAAGACTTACCTGTTTTCTCTTGCTTTCCATGCACTTTAAACCTGATATCTGCTATTAGTTGCTGCTACTATTTCACATATTTTGTTACTATTATATATTAAGCACTTTCCACTGTATTTAATGTATTATGCAATGTTTTTTTTACTGTATATCTTGTATTATGCATTTCTCTGTATTTGAAGTATGTATTTATTGCATCTTGTAATGCTCTTTGTGATGGCGGTCCACTATGAAGGCACTATATAAAATAAGACTGATTGATTGATTGATTGTACAAGGTAGGAGAGATTTCATCTTGAATCTAGCCACAGCACTTCAGCAGAAACATTTCGATCAGAAAGCTGCAGGCTGCAGCAGCTCAGCCTGGAGTATGTGCTGCGAGTGACACACATGCAAGATAAATCATGCTACTTTTGCTTTAGATTAAAAACTACTTTTGTTTTTACAATGTTATATGTGTATATACCTGTTTACACACAAGTTTCTTTTAAAATGTCTATGTTATTATAGTTTTTCATTTTTTGAAGTAAGTTTGAAAATAAGCCCTATTGTGTTTAATTGTCCATTTAAATATAGCGTTTTGGCTGTGCAGATGAATGATATGATGTGCTTGAATAAAACCTTTGAGTTGTATCCGATAGTTTGTCTTTCATTTTAATATTGATGGTGTTTAAAATGTACTGGAGGTTGTAGGTATGAGTATAACCGCGGCGGTTCTAGTGTTGAAGTAGTCCATAAGTGCAGTGTGTGTGTGTGTGTGTGTGTGTGTTGGGGGGTGTTTGTTTTGTACAGCCTTTCTGCTGCAGATTACGTGATATTAAGTCAGAAGAGGATCTTGTCTGATGTAACCTTGTGAGCCACAAGCACAATTCCAGCTCTGGTTTACATAGGTTTTTACAACTATTTTTATCGTGAGAAAGCGATTGACCCTGCCCTTAAAGTCACGCTGCCAAAAGGTCTTTTGTTGTTTCACAATGTATTCGCGTGACAATGTCACACCTCTTTTGCCTGACTTTCACTAATTGTCATAAAATATATATTTTAAAAATGTAACTTATTGCCATTATATTTTAATGGTGGGGCAAATATCCAAACGATTATTTGTAACATGTTTTACTATTTGAAGTAAATAAAATGTATTCGCCAGAAATTACAAGGCTTATAGTGAAATAAAAATGCTTAACATGGCTAAATGTGCTTAAATGTAATTCAAACCTTTAGAAACTTTGGCAATAGAAAGCCTAGTACTCCAATGCTATTCTAAAAGATTATTATTTTATTTTTATTATTAATATACACAGTATAATAATCACATGAAGCCTCTCATTTAACATTTCCTGAGTGTGCTTGTTAGACGAGCCGTTTGCTGATTGGGTCAATAAAACTGTGTGTAAGTGACGTCAGGCCACTGGGATCTGTAGCTCTGGGGGAGCCTTTAAACAATGCAATCACAAGAGACCCGTGCTCCCGTTTGAACTACAGCTTCCAGAATGCATACCAAAAATGTCAGTCAGTAATACAAGGTAAATGAGCAATTAAATATATACTGTACACAGAGTCTGCAGAGCGTCACTTAACGTGAGGGTAACGATAAATAACTCCATGACATATTTAACCCCTTGCTATTGGACTTACCTGGTACATTCTCAAAAACGCTCGCTCAGTGCTGCCTAACCTACCAATTTAAACACACACACACACACACGGTGCCTTAAAAAAGTATTCAGACCCCTGACCAATTCTCTCATATTACCGAATTACAAATGGTACATTGAAATTTCATTCTGTTTGATATTTTATTTGTAAACACTGAAACTCAGAATCAATTATTGTAAAGTGACATTGGTTTTATGTTGGGAAATATGTTTAAGAAAAAAAAAAAAAATGAAATATCTCACTGCCAAGAAAAGGCTTTCCCTCAAAACTCAGCAACTCAAACAAGAAGGAGACTTGTGAGAGAAGCCACAGAGAGGCCAACAATCACTTTGAAGAAGCTACAGAGTTCAATGGCTGGGAGTGAAGTAATGGTGCACAAGTCAACCATATCAAGAGCTCTGCATAACACTGGCCTGTATGGGAGGGTGGCAAGAAAGAAGCCATTATTCAAAAAGTACCATGTGAAAGCACATCTGGAGTTTGCCAGAATGCATGAGAGTGACCCAGCTGCGATGTGGGAAAAGGCTTTGTGGTCAGATGAGACCAAGATAGAGCTTTTTGGCCAAAACTCAAAGCACTATGTGTGGCGCAAACCTAACACTGCCCATGCCTCAAGACACACCATCCCTACAGTGAAGTATGGTGGTGGCAGCATCATGCTGTGGGGATGCTTCTCATCAGCAGGGACTGGACATCTTGTTACAATTGAAGGAAGAATAGATGGAGCAAAATACAGGAAAATACTGCAAGAGAATCTGCTTCAGTCTGCTAAAAAACTGAAGCTTGGGAGGAAATTTACCTTTCAGCAGGACAATGATCCCAAGCACAAAGCCAAAGCAACATTGGAGTGGCTCAAGAACAAAAAGGTGAATGTCGTACAGTGGCTAAGTCAAAGTCCTGATCTCAATCCCATTGAGAATCTGTGGCACTATTTGAAAATTGCGGTCCACAAGCGTCGTCCAACCGACCTGAACAACCTGGGGCAAATCTGCCAAGAAGAATGGTCCAAAATCACTCCGACACTGTGTGCAAAGCTGGTACATACGTACCCCAAAAGACTTAAAGCTCTTATTGCAGCGAACGGTGGCTCTACCAAATATTAATGTGTGGGGGTTGAATACTTATGCAAGCAAGATATTTCAGTTTTTTATTTTTCTTAAAAATATTTCCCAACATAAAACCAATGTTAGCTTACAATAATTGATTCAGAGTTTCAGTGTTTTAAAATAAAATATCGAATAGAACGAAATTTCAATGTACCTTTTGTAATTCAGTAATATGAGAGAATTGGTCAGGGGTCTGAATACTTTTGCAAGCCACTGTATGTATGTGTGTGTGTGTGTATATATATATATATATATATATATATATATATATATATATATATATATATATATATATATATATATATATATATATAGACACACACACACATTGTCTACTGTTATTTGTAAGCCCGTGTATTTTCATTGCGTTAAATCCTTTACATTTAAAAAATGGTCTTATATTAGAAGTGTTAAGGAATATAATTTATTTTTCCGTTAACAACACTGGTACCTCAGCAGTGTGTCTTTTACAAAAAATGAACACTAGACTGTAATAAAATGACATTGGAACTGCAGTATTACACAAGACTGAAATAATCATTGTATCTGCAGTTTAACACCACAATATAGTAAAATTTCATTGGAACTACAGTTTAACCCCCACTGCAGTAAAAATACACTAACTGCAGTTTAACATTACATTTAACAAAGTTGTAACTTTAGTGAAGAATGAGCAATATGTTAAATCCTTGCTCTCATTTATGTTATTGTAGCCTCCATGGTGAGCAGCCACAAGCTGGTTCTGAACACCTCTGCTGGCAGCAAGCACAGCCGGCTGTGTCGGTCTTGGAGGGGCCTGTGCGCTTGTTGCGTGCTCTTTCATGGATTCCCATGCACAGTGAGATCGCTGCAGCATCTTGTCCCCGGCGGGACCAAAGATATGCCCTGTTGTAATAGGAACATCCAACAGTGGTGCTTTGTCACCGTCAGGCATGTTTTGTGGGGGAAAGCCAAAACTGCTTGCATGCGGCTACCAGCGCAGCCAGGTTTCTACCTACAGCCTGCCCATTTAGTTTTGATAGACAGAGCAGATTCTTGCTAACAAGGCACAGCTCATCCAGCTGTTGTGGTGAGGGCCTGTAAATAGGGTTGGTGTTTGTGTGTGTTTTGGTGGTGGTTGGCAGGGATGGGGTTAATTCCTGTCCCTGTCAAAAACATGCGAGAATGTGGCTGCTTCTAAATGGTATAATTAGGAACAGCCACATCATATAAAAAGGAGAGCCCAGGGCTCCATTAAGGAAAGGATTTGGTGAGTTAGAGTTTGTGTTGTTACGTATCTATCTTTTCTTTTTCTACATAGTAGTGAAGGCGAATGCCCATCCTATGTTTTTGTATTTAGTTGAAACCTTTTTGTTTTGGCAGTGTGCCTGTTTATTTGTTCTTCTGTTTCTGTTTTGTTTGTGTTATTTTGTTTATTAAAGTGTGCGTTTTACTGCCGTTCGTAAGTCTCAGAGTCTCATTCCTGCCGCTACCCTGATACAGGCTGTGACTGTCAGAGCGAGATCTCAGAAAATAAGATTGGTAGGCTACCAGAATACTATTAAAGCTGCCCGGCTGTGAAGTTTACCGGCAGAAATTGGTCCAGGCCCAGCTTATCCACATTGTGCAACCTATATAGGGTGTCCATAGACCGGGAAACAGCAGGACCTGTAGCCGGGTGACACAAGGATAGCTGGATCTCAAAAAGTAAGTCCGGGTGCACTGGGGGCTAGGGCTTATCAAAGATGGACTGACTTGTCTCAACTTCTGTAGGCCAGGGCATTTGCAAGACTGCAGTGGCCTCTGATCAATGGTAGAAGCTCTGCCAACAGGGAGAGCTTAACCGCAGTGCTGTCTGACTCCACGTCCTCAGAAGGGAACAACAGCTCCTGTTCGTCCATCTCTTACCTTACACAGGTACAAGGAACAAGTACTTCTTATAAACAACTCCTGTCAGGTCAGACTTCAAAGGAGAAATGGTTGAGGTCTATGAGCGTCCAGAAGTCTCATTTTATGCCCAAATGACACTTCAAAATGTATTTTTTTGCCGTCTGATCTTTCGCCCCACGCCAGACAATCGTAAATCAGCATTTTATATGTGAAGTGTTCTAAATAAATGTACATTCTGCATGACAAAATGCACAATTTTAAATGAAGTTTACAAATTACACACAAAATAGATATCCCCATTATTTTTTATTTCATTTCCATTTGGCTGCTGCTGGTGAGAAAGCCATCTTGCTGTAGGCTAGTAGTTTCCATAACAGTGAATTCTGCTTCCGTTCGTTTCTTGATCTCGTTAACAGAGTTCCCCTTATTTAATAGTTGAGACAGGAAGTGATGTGCGTGACCTGAGACAATTAAGATTTTTAACGAGAAATGTTTTCATTAACAACCTCATCGACGCAATTGCAAAGCATTAACGGATTGAATTAATGAATACACTTCATTTGAAATTCACTTGCTATAAAGCTCTCGTTACTATACCACAAGTTCGATGGCTTTGAAAATCCTGCCCTGAAGGTGTTATTTAAATTAAGCAAATAAGCAATGTTAAAAATATTACACTTAAATGGAAATAAGACTGACAAAAGCATTAAAATTACCTTTTGTATACATTCCCTCATTTTAAGACTGTGATTTTAATAGGTCAATATAAGTGCAATTTTGAAAATGTAAATATATTGTCATAAAAATTACATTTATGAAGTGTCCTTGTTCAACACTTTCAAGAGTACCAAAATCAATTTTTCTTAGAACTTAACTTAAGCAAAACAAACATATTTACTAACCTACAGTATATCTATAAGTTTTAATACCATAATGTGAGACACGAGTGTATTAATGGAATGTCCAGACAGTAATTTGTGTGTAAAGAAATAAATTGATTTATTATTATTTTCTCTACACAAATAAAACAAATAACAAAGAAAACAAAACGGCGTGAGGGAGGGGGTGCTGGAGTAATAATCCCAAAGACAGGTAGTGAAAACGTCCTTAATCTCTTCTCGGCATCCCCCGGACATAAACCAAAGACAAAAAAATATTAGTAAAAATTTCACTTCCTATCTCCTCACTAATTCAAAAACCCCACTGCTAAAATCTCGTCTCTCCCTCCGCCCGTTACTCCACCTATTTTACCTTCATAAGAACATAAGAACATAAGAAAGTTTACAAACGAGAGGAGGCCATTCGGCCCATCTTGCTCGTTTGGTTGTTAGTAGCTTATTGATCCCAAAATCTCATCAAGCAGCTTCTTGAAGGATCCCAGGGTGTCAGCTTCAACAACATTACTGGGGAGTTGATTCCAGACCCTCACAATTCTCTGTGTAAAAAAGTGCCTCCTATTTTCTGTTCTGAATGCCCCTTTGTCTAAACTCCATTTGTGACCCCTGGTCCTTGTTTCTTTTTTCAGGCTGAAAAAGTCCCTTGGGTCGACACTGTCAATACCTTTTAGAATTTTGAATGCTTGAATTAGGTCGCCACGTAGTCTTCTTTGTTCAAGACTGAACAGATTCAATTCTTTTAGCCTGTCTGCATATGACATGCCTTTTAAGCCCGGAATAATTCTGGTCGCTCTTCTTGCACTCTTTCTAGAGCAGCATTTTATAGCGAGGTGACCAGAACTGCACACAATATTCAAGATGAGGTCTTACTAGTGCATTGTACAGTTTTAACATTACTTCCCTTGATTTAAATTCAACACTTTTCACAATGTATCCGAGTATCTTGTTAGCCTTTTTTATAGCTTCCCCACATTGCCTAGATGAAGACATTTCTGAGTCAACAAAAACTCCTAGGTCTTTTTCATAGATTCCTTCTCCAATTTCAATATCTCCCATATGATATTTATAATGTACATTTTTATTTCCTGCGTGCAGTACCTTACACTTTTCTCTATTAAATGTCATTTGCCATGTGTCTGCCCAGTTCTGAATCTTGTCTAGATCATTTTGAATGACCTTTGCTGCTGCAACAGTGTTTGCCACTCCTCCTACTTTTGTGTCGTCTGCAAATTTAACAAGTTTGCTTACTATACCAGAATCTAAATCATTAATGTAGATTAGGAATAGCAGAGGACCTAATACTGATCCCTGTGGTACACCGCTGGTTACCACACTCCATTCTGAGGTTTTTCCTCTAATCAGTACTTTCTGTTTTCTACATGTTAACCACTCCCTAATCCATGTACATGCGTTTCCTTGAATCCCAACTGCGTTCAGTTTGAGAATTAATCTTTTGTGCGGGACTTTGTCAAAAGCTTTCTGGAAATCTAAATAAACCATGTCATATGCTTTGCAATTATCCATTATCGATGTTGCATCCTCAAAAAAATCAAGCAAGTTAGTTAGACACGATCTCCCTTTCCTAAAACCATGTTGACTGTCTCCCAGGACCCTGTTACCATATAGGTAATTTTCCATTTTGGATCTTATTATAGTTTCCATAAGTTTGCATATAATAGAAGTCAGGCTTACTGGTCTGTAGTTACCTGGTTCAGTTTTGTTTCCCTTTTTGTGGATCGGTATTACGTTTGCAATTTTCCAGTCTGTCGGTACCACCCCTGTGTCAAGAGACTGCTGCATGATCTTGGTTAGCGGTTTGTAAATTACTTCTTTCATTTCTTTGAGTACTATTGGGAGGATCTCATCCGGCCCAGGGGATTTGTTTATTTTAAGAGCTCCTAGTTCCTTTAACACTTCTGCCTCAGTTATGCTAAAGTTATTTAAAACTGGATAGGAACTGGATGACATGTGGGGCATGTTGTCAGTATCTTCCTTTGTAAAAACTTGTGAAAAGTAATCATTTAATATATTTGCTATTTTTTTTTTCTTCATCTACGATTTTGCCATTTGTATCTCTTAAACATTTAATCTCCTCTTTGAATGTTCTCTTGCTGTTGTAATATTGGAAAAACATTTTGGAATTGGTTTTAGCTCCCTTAGCAATGTTCATTTCTATTTCTCTCTTGGCCTTTCTAACTTCCTTTTTGACTTGCGTTTGCAGTTCTGTGTACTCTTTCTGCGTACTTTCTTTTTGGTCCTTTTTTAATGCTCTATAAAGTGCCTTTTTTCGCTGAATATTTTTTTTTAATTGATCTATTAAACCATTTTGGCAATTTAGTTTTACATTTAGATTTGTCTACTTTAGGGATATAATTGTTTTGCGCCTCTAGTACTACATTTTTGAAGAACAACCATCCTTCTTCTGTGGGTGTTTTCTCTATTTTACTCCAATCTACTTCTGTTAGTCTCTGTTTCATACCTTCATAGTTTGCTTTTCTAAAATTGTAAACCTTAGCTTTAGTCATTACTTTTGGGGTTTTAAAAAACACTTCAAATGAGACCATGTTGTGGTCTGAGTTTGCCAGTGGTTCTCTGACCTCTGTTTTAGTTATTCTGTCTTCGTTATTTGAAAAGACTAAATCAAGGCATGCCTCCCCTCTAGTCGGTGCCTTGACAAATTGTGTTAGGAAGCAGTCATTTGTCATTTCCACCATTTCAATTTCATCCTTCGTGCTACCCACCGGGTTTTCCCATTTTATATGGGGGAAGTTGAAATCCCCCATTAGTATGGCTTCTCCTTTGCTACACGCATTTCTAATGTCATTGTATAACAGATTATTTTGCTCACCATCTGAATCTTGCGGTCTATAGCATGCTCCTATTATTATGCCTTTTGAATTTTTGTCAGTTATTCTGACCCATATTGATTCGACTTTATTTTCTTTGTCCAGGTTTAACATCTGGGCTTCAAGACTGTTTCTTATGGATAGCGCTACCCTTCCTCCTCTTCTGTCCTGCCTGTCTTTCCTATACAGTGTATACCCACAAATATTATATTCGTCCCCATCACTCTCAGACAACCAAGTTTCTGTAACACCTATCACATCATAGTTACTTGTTAGTGCAGTAGCTTCAAGTTCTAGAATTTTGTTTCTGATACTTCTAGCATTTAGATAAATACATTTAATGGTTGTCTTACCTGAGTTGTTGTTCTTGTTTTGATGCGGTCTCCCTTCTGTTTTTTTGTTGATTTCTCCCCCCTTTCTCGTTTAAATGCTTCTGAACCTGCTCGAGGATCTTTTCTCCAAGTAGACTGGTTCCCTTTTTATTTAAGTGCAGTCCATCCCGTCTATACAGATAGTCCTCGTTGTAGAATGTGGTCCAATGATCAAGATAGGTGAAGCCTTCCCGTGTGCACCACATCTTCAGCCATGCGTTTTGATTAATTATTTCCAGCTGTCCATATGGTCCTTTGCAAGGTGCCGGTAGTATACCAGAAAATACCACAGTTTTGGTTTTCTCTTTTAATTTCCTTCCTAGCTCTCTGAATTTGTTTTCCAGGGATTTTTGTCTGTCTCTTCCAATGTTGTTTGTACCGATGTGGACGACTACTACCGGGTCGTCTCCTGTTCGTTCTAGGAGCCTGTCCACGTTCTCAGTGATGTGCTTGACCGAGGCTCCCGGAAGGCAGCACACTGTTGTAGTAAGGGTGTCCAAACTGCGAATTGAACTTGCTGTGTTTCTCAATATGGAGTCCCCAACAATCATGACCTCCCTTCTTTTTGCTGTCTGGTCACCACTGTCAATAGGGTCCTGGATGTTGTTCCTTTCATTCTGTTGTTGTTGGTTCTGCTCATCAAAATTCTGAAGTGACTCAAATTTGTTGGTTGTTTTGATTTCTGGTGGTTGTGTTTGAGGAAGTTTCTTTTTTTCCCTGCTTCTACCTACCTGAACCCAGCTGTTCTGACCTTCTATCTCCCTGGTGGCTTTCATTCTGTTAGGGGTGATGCAGACTTCCATGAATTGTGGGTGTGCCAGTTCCTCAAGATCCTGTTGCTGTCTCACTTCTTCCAGCTCCATTTCTAGCATACTTACCAGTTTATGCAAATCCTGGATCGCGCGGCACTTTACGCACACTTCGTTTAGCTCCACTGGGTTTTCTCAGATTTCCTACATCAAGTAGGTGTCACAGATTACTGGCTTGAAGACCATGTTGTCGTTTTTTTTTTTGAAGTTTAGTTTCTTCTGCAGCTGTCAGTCTGCTTTCAAACTGCTTCTAAACTGTTCTGTACTTTTCCACGCCTGTACTTCTCCCACTCGCTGTCGCTGGGAAGACTGCCTCGTTTAACTGCGTTGTTCTGCTGTGCTGTTGGCTCCTCCCCTCGCCCGTGTCTCAGAACGGCACTGAATTTGAATCAGCTGCTCCGAGTTTCATCTTGTTTGTTATCAGAAAAACACACGCGGCTGTTTGACTTTGAGCTGCTGCTGTGTTTCCCCAATGTCCTGTGTTTTCTGATTAAAGCAATTCAAGATGCAATTTCTCCTTACTGCTTCTAAACTGTTCTGTACTTTTCCACGCCTGTACTTCTCCCACTCGCTGTCGCTGGGAAGACTGCCTCGTTTATCTGCGTTGTTCTGCTGTGCTGTTGGCTCCTCCCCTCGCCCGTGTCTCAGAACGGCGCTGAATTTGAATCAGCGGCTCTGAGTTTCATCTTGTTTGTTATCAGAAAAACACACGCGGCTGTTTGACTTTGAGCTGCTGCTGTGTTTCCCCAATGTCCTGTGTTTTCTGAATAAAGCAATTCAAGATGCAATTTCTCCTTACTGCTTCTAAACTGCTCTGTACTTTTCCACGCCTGTACTTCTTCCACTCGCTGTCGCTGGGAAGACTGCCTCGTTTAACTGCGTTGTTCTGCTGTGCTGTTGGCTCCTCCCCTCACCCGTGTCTCAGAACGGCGCTGAATTTGAATCAGCTGCTCCGAGTTTCATCTTGTTTGTTATCAGAAAAACACACGCGGCTGTTTGACTTTGAGCTGCTGCTGTGTTTCCCCAATGTTCTGTGTTTTCTAATTAAAGCAATTAAAGATGCAATTTCTCCTTACTGCTTCTAAACTGCTCTGTACTTTTCCACGCCTATACTTCTCCCACTGGCTGTCGCTGGGAAGACTGCCTCATTTTTTTGTTCAAGACTGAACAGATTCAATTCTTTTAGCCTGTCTGCATATGACATGCCTTTTAAGCCCGGAATAATTCTGGTCGCTCTTCTTTGCACTCTTTCTAGAGCAGCAATATCTTTTTTATAGCGAGGTGACCAGAACTGCATGCAATATTCAAGATGAGGTCTTACTAGTGCATTGTACAGTTTTAACATTACATTCTTTGATTTAAATTCAACACTTTTCATAATGTATCCGATATCATATATATCTTGTTAGCCTTTTTTATAGATTCCCCACATTGTCTAGATGAAGACATTTCTGAGTCAAAAAAACTCCTAGGTCTTTTTCATAGATTCCTTCTCCAATTTCAGTATCTCCCATATGATATTTATAATGTACATTTTTATTTCCTGCGTGCAGTATCTTACACTGTTCTCTATTAAATGTCATTTGCCATGTGTCTGCCCAGTTCTGAATCTTGTCTAGATCATTTTGAATGACTTTTGCTGCTGCAACAGTGTTTGCCACTCCTCCTACTTTTGTGTCGTCTGCAAATTTAACAAGTTTGCTTACTATACCAGAATCTAAATCATTAATGTAGATTAGGAATAGCAGAGGACCTAATACTGATCCCTGTGGTTATGATTTTGGACAATAAATCGGGCCATGACAATGCAAAATAACTGCAGTCATAGCGATTTAGGGGAGGGGATATTTAAATGTCCCTGTCTGCATACTAATTAGGGAAAGAAAGACTTAATATCTTGAGGAGAGCTTGCATGCGTTGCCATGAATTTAAAAACATTTAACAAGATACATGAATTCACATGTTGCCTCAGACATTCTGAATTACGCTACACATTGGCTACTTGTTTGTCTGGTTACCTTTCCAACACACTGTGGCAAAGTGGTTAACAGTGTGCAGGTGCAGATGACCAATGAACAGACAGACAATTATAATCCAGGTGCAATGTTGTTTAATGTTTTTTTAAATCCAATGGCCTGATGGCAAAACAACAGGAGATAACAATGGTAATGAAGCAATACAGAGGCGTGTATTGCTTAAATGTAATTCACGGGTTGGCCCCCGAAAATAAGTCCTGTAACACCCACACGTAACACATGCACAAACAAACCGGTCCACAGTGCATGATCTAGTGCTCGTGGTGAATACCGTTCTTTAGTGAAAACAAAGTTCAGTGTTCTTGATCCGGGTTTAGTGCTAGCTGGCGACAGCTCCGGATCGCATTAACTGTCTAAATAATTACACACAGTATTATTAACGACAAACAAAAACAAACAAAACACTCATGTTTCACAAAACAGGTTCTGCTTCTAGTCACTTATTTTAACCGCTCACAAAGGAACAGATCACATCACTATGTCCCCTTTTTATAACATCACCCATGACCCCTTGGTCAACGAGCACATCTGCTCCTCCAATCCGCAGATGCCATGCCGTTTCCTGTCCAGGTCATTGAGTTTGTATACTATAGCTTTGCCCCCTTACTAGATGGCTGACTTCCACCTAACCCTGGGAATAAACTGTCGTGCCATTTAGTGCAGGGTATTCTGTTCCCTTTATGCAGCTGCCTCACAAGAATCAATCGATCTCTGTCACAAACACATACACACACAATTATAAAAAATATAATTTATAGAAGTTTTACTATTATTATACTTGTGTGTGTGTGTGTTTGTGTGGGGAAGCTATAAAAAAGGCTAACAAGATGCTTGGATACACTGTGAAAAGTGTTGAATTTAAATCAAGGGAAGAAATGTTAAAACTGCATAATGCATTAGTAAGACCTCATCTTGAATATTGTGTTCAGTTCTGGTCAACTCGCTACAAAAAGGATATTGCTGCTCTAGAAAAAGAGCAAAGAAGAGCGACCAGAATTATTCCAGGTTTAAAAGGCATGTCACATGCAGACAGGCTAAAAGAATTGAATCTAATTAGTCTTGAACAAAGAAGACTACTCGGCGACCTAATTCAAGCATTCAAAATTCTAAAAGGTATTGACAGTGTCGACCCAAGGGACTTTTTCGACCTGAAAAAAGAAACAAGGACCAGGAGTCACAAATGGAGATTAGACAAAGGGGCATTCAGAACAGAAAATAGGAGGCACTTTTTTACACAGAGAATTGTGAGGGTCTGAAATCAACTTCCCAGCAATGTTCTTGAAGCTGACATCCTGGGATCCTTCAAGAATGGCCTCCTCTCGTTTGTAAACTTTCTTATGTTCTTATGTTCTTAACATCTAAAAGTTACATTTCTTTAACACTAGAACTGCCTTTTACAAAACATGTTTTTATTTTGAATATAACCTACAATATTTCATTTTTTATATATACAAGCCTGTTTTTTATATATACAAGCCTGGTCTACTGGACCTAGCAGCCATCAATTCCTTCATTTTGTACAGGTAGGAGAGATTTCACCTTGAAGATAGCCACAGCGCTGCAGTAGCTCAACCTGGATTCTGTGCTGCGAGTGACACACACTCAAGATAAATCATATGTTACTTTCATTTTAGATTAAAAACTACTTTGTTTTTACAGTTTTGTATGTGCATATAGTTTGTTTTTCATTTTAATATTGATGGTGTTTAAAATGTACCGGCGGTTGTAGGTATGAGTATAACTGAGGAGGTTCTAGTGTAGTACCGTAAACTAACACTAAATAAAGTCTTAATGTCAAATGTTTTATGAGGTATGATCTGTTGAAGAGGCTGTGGCAATGGATTTACAAAAATATACAACATGTGCACAATGTTAAAAAACACTCAAATTTTTCATATCCTAGGATTGAAACAAACAAACATCATTCCTTTATAATATAATCCTTATATAAAATCCTTATATAAAAGCAAATCAAATTAACATAGCAAACATTTTAATAAGGTCAACAACGGGATAAAGGGGAGGGGGATGGGTGATCTTTAGGAAGGAAAACTGCTTTTTTCCCTCTACACAATGAAAATGATTAAATCAGTGCATGAATCATGTCATTGTTTTCTTACCCACTCTATTCTACAGTGCTACCCTAGTACAAGTCCTTAGCTACTGAAGTGGCAACCAAGGCAACTAACTGCCTTAGTTCACTTCCACAGTGAACTAAAGCAAAGCTGTCAAGGGGGAGTAACATGCAAGAGTGAGATCTGACTGGGTAACAATCAATACTATTAACATGACCTATGTATTCTACAAAATTTTTCAATATAGCATACAATCCTGAAGGTTTCTACAGTGGTACTTTTTTTTTTAGAACAGTTAACTAGCACTGTGTTCATTGCTTTGACAAAAATACTATTAAAATTCCAATATATGTGTGTCTTTTATAAATAAACAACTTAAATCTGAAGCGATGGCAATATATGTTAGGTAAGATTCACTGGAATGATGTTGCTAGCACTATGTAGTTTCAATCATTTTATTTATTGCAGCAGTCAGGAAAATCTGTTATGCCAGTCCATTATTAAATTGTCTTACCCAAAAACAAAAACAAAAAAACCCTAATCTTTTGTTTTTCTAGTGAACCTCATTCCCAAGCAGACCTAATTAAACTAAATTTACTGTATAAATGTCTTATTTACTGACACACTGTGAGAAAAAACAATAGTCCTATAAAGAGTTCTATCAAGCTAAGTTACAAATGTATCAGCGCTGGAGCTCAATAAACACACTTTTACTTTGCTATTTACTTTGCCAGAGCTTAAGTGTCTGAACAAATCAGATGTTGAGCAGCTAACTGCAACTTGAAAACTTGACCTGAAATTATTACTGAAAGGTCTCACATACAGAGTTGCCTATCGGTTATAAAGGCTGGGCAACTTACTGAAAGGGTGACAACTGTTGGCATCTGAACCCCTTGCTCAAGATCATGTTTAATCCTATTCACGCATTACCACTATATCTATTGAGGGGTGAAATTAGCAAGGACTCCTTAAAAACAGACTCCTTATTTTGTATAAAAGATGTGCTATTAGATTGAATGATAAACATGAATACATTATTTCAAAATAACACCTTAAGTGGCATTTCATTTACCGCTACTGATCTGCTCAGTTAATAACTTCCACAAATGCACTGGTAATCTTTTTCGGTTTTCCTTTGTTTAAGAAATTGTTTCATAACAACCATTGCCTCATTTATATGCATCCATGAAAGTTAAGTAAAACAAATATTAAGTAAATGAAAGGAACTGAGTGAAATAACAATTTAATAAACTGTATACAAATACAAGAAGAAATAATAAACCTTTCCCCCTTTGTGTGTCAAACCCATGATGGCAATGTTCACAAGGTCTATGTAATACAACCATAAACTACTGCTATTTGCA
Organism: Polyodon spathula; assembly: GCF_017654505.1. Lineage (NCBI taxonomy): Eukaryota > Metazoa > Chordata > Actinopteri > Acipenseriformes > Polyodontidae > Polyodon > Polyodon spathula. The sequence continues at coordinate 49,037,443 of NC_054534.1, forward strand.
AAAGACTTATTTTTCCAAGTACATTTCTTCAAAACCTTTAATTACTTTTCAGACAATGCATAAACACATAGTCCCAGGAAGTAAAAAAAACATGTGTAAATGAGAAACTGGATAGAATGCAGATCTCTCTTTTTAAACCGACTGGACATTAAGACATTTCTGAGTCAACAAAAACTCCTAGGTCTTTTTCATAGAGTCCTTCTCCAATTTCAGTATCTCCCATATGATATTTATAATGTACATTTTTATTTCATGCATGCAGTACCTTACAATTTTCTCTATTAAATGTCATTTGCCATGTGTCTGCCCAGTTCTGAATCTTGTCTAGATCATTTTGAATGACCTTTGCTGCTGCAACAGTGTTTGCCACTCCTCCTACTTTTGTGTCGTCTGCAAATTTAACAAGTTTGCTTACTATACCAGAATCTAAATCATTAATGTAGATTAGGAATAGCAGAGGACCTAATACTGAACCCTGTAGTACACCGCTGGTTACCACACTCCATTCTGAGGTTTTTCCTCTAATCAGTACTTTCTGTTTTCTACATGTTAACCACTCCCTAATCCATGTACATGCGTTTCCTTGAATCCCAACTGCGTTCAGTTTGAGAATTAATCTTTTGTGCGGGACTTTGTCAAAAGCTTTCTGGAAATCTAAATAAACCATGTCATATGCTTTGCAATTATCCATTATCGATGTTGCATCCTCAAAAAAATCAAGCAAGTTAGTTAGACACGATCTCCCTTTCCTAAAACCATGTTGACTGTCTCCCAGGACCCTGTTACCGTATAGGTAATTTTCCATTTTGGATCTTATTATAGTTTCCATAAGTTTGCATATAATAGAAGTCAGGCTTACTGGTCTGTAGTTACCTGGTTCAGTTTTGTTTCCCTTTTTGTGGATTGGTATTACGTTTGCAATTTTCCAGTCTGTCGGTACCACCCCTGTGTCAAGAGACTGCTGCATGATCTTGGTTAGCGGTTTGTAAATTACTTCTTTCATTTCTTTGAGTACTACTGGGAGGATCTCATCCGGCCCAGGGGATTTGTTTATTTTAAGAGCTCCTAGTCCCTTTAACACTTCTGCCTCAGTTATGCTAAAGTTATTTAAAACTGGATAGGAACTGGATGACATGTGGGGCATGTTGTCAGTATCTTCCTTTGTAAAAACTTGTGAAAAGTAATCATTTAATATATTTGCTATTTTTTTTTCTTCTCTCATTTTGCCATTTGTATCTCTTAAACATTTAATTCCTTTTGAATGTTCGCTTGCTGTTGTAATATTGTTTTGGAATTGGTTTTAGCTCCCTTAGCAATGTTCATTTATTTCTCTCTTGGCCTTTCTAACTTCCTTTTTGACTTGCGTTTGCAGTTCTGTGTACTCTTTCTGCGTACTTTCTTTTTGGTTTTTTTAATGCTCTGTAAAGTGCCTTTTTTCGCTGAATATTTTTTTTAATTGATCTATTAAACCATTTTGGCAATTTACATTTAGATTTGTCTACTTTAGGGATGTAATTGTTTTGCGCCTCTAGTACTATTTTTGAAGAACAACCATCCTTCTTCTGTGGGTGTTTTCTCTATTTTAGCAATGTTTATTTCTATTTCTCTCTTGGCCTTTCTAACTTCCTTTTTGACTTGCACTTTGCAGTTCTGTGTACTCTTTCTGTGTACTTTCTTTTTGGTCCTTTTTTAATGCTCTGTAAAGTGCCTTTTCTGAGTCGCTGAATATTTTTTTTAATTGATCTATTAAACCAATTTATTAATAGTTACATTTCATATTTGAAAGGGAACAAATTGTAAGAAGCAGAAATATCTACTCTATTTCTTCTACTAAAAAAATATAATCCATTTTCCAAAAGAGTGTGGGTGAGTGCAAAGTTCTTCTCGTAGCTGGGGTTAGCCAATAATTGACAGAAGCAGGGCTCTTAAAGTCGAGGAAATACTAATTCCGGATAAATATGATCCAATTATTAAGCAGTTAAATATAAATAAGAGGCCGAAGAATATAAATAAAAAAAAGAGATATATTTTTCGAACAAGAGTGCTTAAAGGCAGAGTGCAAAGTTCTTTTTCGGATACAAGAGAATTAAAACTTATTTGACACACACACACACACACACACACACACACACACACACACACACACACAATTTAAAGCAATATGATTTTATCCACATTGTTACGATGCTCTCTGGATAGAATCAACATGGCAATTACCCCTTTGTAGTCCTATGTCAGACCAGGTCCGACATTATAATTTTCCCATTCCTGTATGATGTCAGACCCTGTCTGACATCATCAAAAAAACGTCAAGCACAAGTCTCTAGTCATTTTTTCTCCAGAAAAAGCAGAGGAAACCTTTCAATGGCCGAGTGGGACCGACAGGAGCCGAAAAAAAGGGGGCAGATCTGAGCAATACACATAGCCCCTGCACCACAGATAACACGGACACAAACAAGAAGATATCTGCTTCCGCAAAGAATATCAGACATTTGCAGAGCTTTTTGAGATGTTACAGTAATAAAATAAGGACTTGGACTGCATTATTGAGGAGTTTGGTGATAAATCAAGTGATCAAGAAAAGATTTATATGCATGACTATGAAGAGGTAAGTGAAAAATACAGCGAACAATGAAGGGGTGGGGCTTGGCTGGAGATGCAGTACTGAGTGTCCTTTTGCTATGCAGTGCCTTTTAAACCTATTTTACTCAAAAAATATATATATCTTAAATGGCGTATGTAAATTAAACAACGTGTGTGAAAATAAATTAGACCTGATACGCCTGACAAGCGCTGAATAAATGGACCGCTAAGGGTTAAACAATTAAATACATTTACTGAACCCCCTCACACACTTCATTATATATTTATTAAGCTGACAATAGAACTCCCTAAACCAATACACAATTTGTTTAGAATTGTTCGGTGAATTCCTCTAATCATGTTGAATGCATTTTCTCAGGTAGGCTACTTTTTTCTCACCTCCATGACAAATAAACTCAACATGATTTAGAAGTAGCCACCAAACACTTACAGTATTGCAAGAACATTTTATATGCATACAGACATGTGAAGGTGAAAGTGTGCATTGCATATAAAGCGTGGGGGAGTCTGAAAACATTAAATACATTTAGGCCAAATCCATGTCAATGATCTGTTGCCTGTAAGGAAACTCTATAGTAATATCTACTATGCCATTTTCTATACCAAGTTTTCTTTATTTACGCTTAGGTTTTTATTTGTATAATTCAAACCTAATCGACAGTACAGGTCAGTTGTCATATAATGTACATATCTGGAGTTCAGATCGGCTACAGCTGCATTGATAATTTCTGTAACAATACACTGGGTGCAACTAATGGTACATCATTTTAGCAATATAAAAATGTTCCACAAGGTTAAAAATGATTAAAACATGTGAATACATCTCATTCATAACCACAAGTATAGAAAAGGCTTAAATATTTTCATAACTACAAAATGTTGAATTTAGGTAGTCTGTAAGAAATTAACCCTGGTCCTGTACACTCTCTCTCTGTGTATCGTCTGTTACATATCTGTTTCAAGGTGAGTTAATCTTTTGTTAATTAAAACCCTCCTTTTTCTAGTGCAAATTAGCTCCTAATAAATGATGAGAATTAACACAGATTTGCTTTTAAATTCCCCCAAACAAAAGAAAGAGTCACAAGAAGCACTGTTCATTAAGATATTAACATTATTTTGTAAATCAACATAATTTCTGAAATCACATTAGCGCGATTATTTAATAACAAAACAGGTATAACAACCACTTGAAAATATCAAAATCCATGCTGTATACCGATTTACGCTGGAGTTATCATTTACGACCTTTTGAAAATACTGCCCAGTGAGTCATCCTAACCTCCGGACCCTGGTGCTGCTGCTTTGTGAACCAGACAACCACTTTGACTCCCAATGGCAGGGTGAATATGCAGCTCCTATCTACTGTAAAGTCTGCAATTAAAGTCTGCAAAGTGAATGTTAATATGTATTATTTGGAACCACTAAATTGTCTAAACTTAAATATTCTGTCTAAATAAAGTGTCTGTCAATCATAAGTCATTTGAATCATGACTATTAAAAAATGTTATATTTAGGAGAATAAATATTGCAGGAGTAAGATGTAATTAATAAGCATGTCAATAAAACTTAAAATTCTTACACCTATCTTAAAGTGTCCTGTAATTATAGGGCTAGGTGGCAACCTTATTATTTCTCTTTCTATTTGGATGGAATCGCAGGTTTATAAGAAGACGGAAGTTCTTACCATGTACTGTGGGTATGCAGAACACAGTGAAGAGGACCAGCTGTGAAGTCCACATTGCTTCAGTGTAAGCTGGTTCTAGCTCAAGTAGAGTTCCCAGGTGAGCTAAAATAGTGAGTGTTCCTTCGCACTCCTTCAGTAGGCTGGATCAGAATCACAAATATGCAAATCTGTAAACAAAAAACAGAACAATGCAGTCAATTTTTCCACAAAAGTAACACAATCCGTTCATGATAAAATCATTTCAGAAGTTTTGCGTAACAGCATATTCAGCCAGTATGTCAGACATACTCATTCTCCACCACATCAGTAAATACAAATTTAGATCTATCAATATCATGAAAAACTAAATTACTATGACCTACATCCATCGTATATAAGTTACTTACAGACAGATAGTTACATAAACCTCCAGATACTAATACTCTCAATAACATGTTCTAGGAATGCACTAACCAAGAAATCGTCTCGATATTTACTATTGCACAAAAGAAATGCAACACTCAGTTCTAATGAATTTAATAAAATATTTTAAACATATATACCAAACAAAATCACAGAAAACATAAACAAATATACAGATCAAAGAATCACAAGTTTTCAGTATGAACATAACAAAGTTGTGTTGTTGAAGCTGACACCCTGGGATCCTTCAAGAAACATGACACACTGTCAAAATGAAAATACTGCAAAGTTAGTATCGGGTACGACCTCCCTGAGCATTAATACAATCCTGGCAGCACTGACGCATAAACCTGATCAGCCGCTGGATAGACTGCTGTGCCAGCTGGAGATGGTTTGCTGATCAGGGTTGTCTCCTGTGGATGGCACTGGCGATCTGGTCCCACAGATGTCCTATTGGACTCAAGTCAGGACAAAAAGTTAGCCACGGCAAGACCTCAACATTGTTTGTTCTTGCATTTTCCTGCTGGAGAATCGACACTTCCGAATAGGCTTGCAGGAATGGAAAAATTGTTGCCTCAAGGACTTCATCAGTGTATTGCTGAGCAGTAAGGTTGCCCTCAATCTGCACCAAACTTGTTTGAAACTACCGAGTTTTGCTGTTTTCACCATGTTGCAGTGGCAAAACTAAATCACTTAGAATTACCATCTGTACCAGTACCAAAAGTCTGAAACTTTCTTACATCAAATGTTTAAAAGAAAACCATAAATACCTCTTATAAACAATGAGATATAAGTCGTCAAAGTAAGGTAAAATTGTTCTTCTGTTTCTTACTTTTTAGTCTTTTTTAAGAGTTTGTAGCGACTTTTCAAACAGAAAAGCTAAATAACTGGACATCTACCAGTCATGTGATTCCACATGTTGGTCAACGTCAAAATAAACTAGGGATTGCAAGCAGTTTGATATCCACAACATTTATATTAAACAATGTATTTATGTTTTAAAACAGCATATATTGCACAAAAAAAACCCAGTAATATAAAAAAAAGTATCGTTGTTTGAACTTGCAACATAACTTCTTTGAACAGCACATGGCCTAAGCCCATTGCACAACTACACTGTTGTTGAAATGTGTTAATTTTTTAAGCTTACATCCATGCCTGACCAGCTTTCATTGAAAACAAATGTTCTGCTCAATTCTAGAAATGCTCTGTTTTCTGTTTGAAAATATCTAGTTTCCTGTTTGGTAGATACCATAGAATGTAATTATACACAAGAGTGGCATGTAGAATCCTTGTCTAAATTTGTATCCTCGTTTAATTAAAAATAAAGGAATAATTGATTAGGTAGAAATAAATACATTTAAGTAATGCATAGAGGAATACATACAATTAGAAACAAATATTTTTAAATAAATGTAGAAATTAATGTTTATATTATAAAGAGCAAGCAGGAAAAATGTCACATTAATTGATTTGGCTGATGCTTTTATGCAGAGCAATTGACCCAGCACAGAAAAACATAAAGTGCTCAGAGAAGTTATTGAATTTGAAGACGCTTTCTCATTATTATTGCTTGGTACTGAAAACATGTGTACATTTCAAACTTTGTGAATGATTCGTACCAAATTAGCTTTATACAGGGCTTATTTGTAACCGAATATCTCAAGGAGCTCAAATCAACCCACAAACACATATGAGTGAGTCGACGGGGCTGACGAACCACACATACTAGTGAATGAACTATTCTTAATTTAAGAGTGCAGAAAATATAAACCGTGTTCACATCGCTGTATGGTGCATAACTGTAGGACTGTATAAGAACAATAATCGCAGACAGACGGACACACACACACACACAAGGCTTCTCACAGTTTTATATGACAGAAATGCAGCTACACAATCCAGTGAGAAATCCCAGGAGAAAGGAGAAATGAAGATAGCAACTCCCGTTTCAATTAAGTCCACAGTGCAAAGGAATTCTCAATAAAAGCGATAGTCTTTATTTAAACATATTAAAAAACACAGTTAACAACAATGGCTTACGCGTTTCGACCCATAGCTCTTCCTGAGAGCACATAGAGATTCTGAACAAGGCAGGGTCCATCTCCCTCTAAATAGCATGAATAACAATCAATAAATTTCAGGTGGTCATTCACTCAAACATGTTAAAAATCAACACTAACATTGGTGGGGCATAGCAATCAATTAACACAAATCATTTTACAACTATCATAGAATTTGATTATTCTTAAAATTAGAGTACAAGTACATCAAATTGCAGTCCTCATTTTGTCTAAAAATCACTAAGATTTGGAACACAAACGTTTCAAAAGAAAGCAATCAGTTAATCTATAACTGCAATCAAGTTATTCATTTAACAAATGTACAGAATCAGAATTCTGAATCTCTATTGTGCTCTCAGGAAGAGCCATTGTTGTGTTAACTGTGGTTTTTAACATGTTTAAATAAAGACTATTGCTTTTATTGAGAATTCCTTTGCGCTGTGGACTTAATTGAAATGGGAGTTGCTGTCTTCATTTCTCCTTCGATTTCTCACTGGAGGAGATTTCTAATTATATATATATATATATATATATATATATATATATATATATATATATATATATATATATATATATATATATATATATTTGAGCTGAAATAAAAGATCCCAGAAATTTTCTATATGCACAAAAAGCTTATTTCTCTCAAATTTTGTGCACAAACTTGTTTACATCCCTGTTAGTGAGCATTTCTCCTTTGCCAAGATAATCCATCCACCTGACAGTTGTGGTATATCAAGAAGCTGATTAAACAGCATGATCATTACACAGGTGCACCTTGTGCTGGGGACAATAAAAGGCCACTCTAAAATGTGCAGTTTTGTCACACAACACAATGCCACAGATGTCTCAAGTTTTGAGGGAGCGTGCAATTGGCATGCTGACTGCAGGAATGTCCACCAGAGCTGTTGCCAGAGAAATGAATGTTCATTTCTCTACCATAAGCCGCCTCCACCATAGAGAAGATTTGCAGATTAGAGAAGATTTGAAGATTAGAGAATTTGGCAGTACGTCCAGCCGGCCTCACAACCGCAGACCACGTGTAACCACGCCAGCCCAGGACCTCCACATCCGGCTTCTTCACCTACGGGATCGTCTGAGACCAGCCACTCGGACAGCTGATGAAACTGTGGGTTTGCACAACCGAAGAATTTCTGCACGAACTGTCAGAAACCATCTCAGGGAAGCTCATCTGCGTGCTCGTCGTCCTCACCAGGGTCTTGACCTGACTGCAGTTCGGTGTCGTAACTGACTTCAGTGGGCAAATGCTCACCTTCGATGGTGAGACAGCGGGTATGGCATCGTGTGGGTGAGCGGTTTGCTGATGTCAACGTTGTGAACAGAGTGCCCCATGGTGGCGGTGGGGTTATGCTATGGGCAGGCATAAGCTACGGACAACGAACACAACTGCATTTTATCGATGGCAATTTCAATGCACAGAGATACCGTGACGAGATCCTGAGGCCCATTGTCGTGCCATTCATCCTCCACCATCACCTCATGTTTCAGCATGATAGATACCAACCATGCTTGTTTTCCGTTTGTGTTCTCCCTCTGCGTGGGATGTGAAGTTTATCTTTTGAATTCATTGAAATGCGTTGCTTTTAGAAGTAAGTGTAAAAGCACTTTACAGAAACGCGGACATTTATATTTGGTTACGACCCTGACTGAAGATGTCATTAGCAAAGGGGGCTGGTTGTACTAACAAGGTCAAACAGTAGGCCACACTTTACTAAACATTTTAAAACTAAAAAACAAACAATTACCATAATGAACACTATTGTAGTATGTTGCTTAAAACATAGCACAAATATTCATAATAAAGTTGAGCTCTTATTTATAAAACAGTACTACATTTAAAGCTAGGGACTCCCTGTCTGTAGCTTGGTGTTGTTTACATTATCATCAGCATACTTTAAGTAATTGAAAGCTGAAATTACTTTTTTAAAAACACACTTTTACACCAATACAGTATTGGTAAGTGATAATCATTTTGTTTGAAAACCAGCCTTTAATCACTGATAATAGTGCACAGGCGACAATTTCGGAGTACTGCTCAAATATCAATGGGGGAAAATAAGGTTCTGCACAGTGCAAATAAATCACCGGTTCCCTTTCAATTTGAAGATGTTCACCAAACATCATTATAGGATACACTCCTGCCTATTGATAGGTGTCACTGAGCTCCTATATCAAAGCTGCCGATAGGCACCCTTCCCGTAGTGACCTCCTCGGTCCCACCTCCAAAGGGTACTTAACCATCACGCAGGGGAAAGAACACCCTCTTTCGCTTCTCACATTGGTAAGGTAAGACCTCTATGTTGCATTGAGCCCTGCCTCCTAAAACATGCTGCATAAGCTACTGCTAGTTCCCCTGCACTTTGTGCTGAAAGCTGGCATCGCTGCTTTCCCGGAATCAGTAGTTTAAAAATTCGTAGCCTTTTTATTGTTTCTGACTATCAGCACCTGCGCGCTCCATGTGTCAGGCTCCTTATTTCTGTCTGTCCCTCTTAATATGGTAAGTATTATTGTTAAGAATTGTGTGTTTTTCACCCCTTCTTACTTCGGATAGCACTATTACTCCACAGGACCGGGCTTGCCTTGTTCCCGTTGTCAAGTTCGCCCACCAGCCGCGGTTGGGCCTTGTTTTGATTGTAGCTACGCATCCCCGTACTCGCGTAGAGCAATAGCCGCTCTGCGACTGCTTTAGCCAGGCCGGCCATATACTCCTCACCGAGGCTTCCCTCGTTGTTGGGTTGAGACGTAAAGGGGCTGCGTGGGCCTTCACTTTTGATGTAGGTCACTCAATCAATAGACAGAGTGCTCTCCCCCATCTGTCCTGTAATATTGAACTTTTTTGTATTTTAAAAACTGTTTTTACTACTGTGTGTGTAAGTCAATCGCCCACCGTAGCTTCAGCCCTGTCCCCCTGTTGTACGCTACGCGCTGCTCAGGCGTGTGACCACGCGGTCAGTGTAGGCACCGTAGGCACCCAGTGTTTTTTTAATACTGTGGTGTGGAAGACTCTGCCCATGCTACTTCAGTACCACAGCGCGCATGGTGCCAATTGTCGCTGTACCGATATAGGTTAACGCCCCAGTGCGGTACGGTACTCCGTGCATGCGGTACTCTGTGCAATTGTGGACGCAATGCTCGGTGCAAGTGGTGCATATTACACCGGTGCTGCATGGTACACGCGGTGCTTGGCGCACATGATGTTATTATTGCACGGTACTCGGTGCACGTAGTACTCGGTGCTCTTAACCCGGCGCCACACTATTCCCGGTGCCCACAGTGCTCAGTGCACGCAGCACAAAGAGTGTTTACAGTGCAGTGGTTTCTAACACGGCGCTATGACTGGTAGGGTTGGCTTCCATGCCTGCGCGGCCTGTGGGACCAATATCCCACAGGAGGACAGGCACAGCATGTGTTCGCGGTGCCTAGGCCCCGGTAATACTGCCTCAGCCCTAAGCCCCGCATTCTTGGGTAGCAGCATTTACAACACCACCGACAGGGTAGCAGCTTTACACCACCACCTCTCCCTGTTTCAGCAGGGATCGAAGATGTCCCTTGTTTTGTGCAAAAAACTTTTGAGTCTAATGGCAGCAGCGGTATCAGCCATCGAGCTGGGTTTATTACATATGCGCCCGCTGCAGGCGTGGCTCAGTGCATTCAGGTTGCATACCAAACACGACAGGCACCGTCGGCTGACAGTGTGTCTCGCGGCCCTGCGCTGGTGGAGGATTCCTTCTCACCTGTGCTGAGGAGTCCGAATGGGGGTGGTTTACACCCATAGGGTAGTGACAACGGATGCCTCCAACTCAAGGGCAGTGGAGGCAGAGGAGTCAGCAGACCCTGGTCGGGCCGCAGGACGTCCCTGCATATCAACATGTTGGACTGCAAGTGGTGTTCCTTGCCCTCCAGTACTTCCTACCCATGGTGCGGAATAGACGTGCTGATCCGCACAGGCAATACGTGGCATATGTCAACCACTAGGGTGGCCTTCAGTCCCTGGGGTTGCACCGCCTAGCCTTCAGGCTGCTGATTTGGGCCCAACAGAACTTGCTGTCCCTTCGGGAGAAGTATGTTCCAGGCATGGAGAATTGAGTGGCGGACCTCCTCTCGAGGAAGAGCCCAAGAGACAACTCACTGCCCCTTATTGTACTACCTCCACCGCTGTGGCAATTTACTCTGCGTCAACGCCCTAGCCCATGTCTGGCCCAGAGCGCTCCTTTACGCATTCCCGCCTCTGCCATTGCTCCTGGCCATTCTCGAAAAGGTCCGGTCGGAGAAGCCATAAGTTCTCCTCATGGCCCCCAGGTGGCCCAGAAGAATCACACTTTGGCACCAGGAGCCGGGCAGGCTCCAGCTATGAGTCTGGCGACTGAAAGGGACCACTGGTCAGCCTTAGAGTTGTCTGGCATGGTCACGGATGTGGTAGATCCCTCATTGCCCTCTGTGGGCACTAGGGTCCTCAAGGTTGCACACTCACGCCGCTGTAACACAAACCAGCAGAATCAGCACCACAATGAGCCACAGGTCAGACCCCAAAAGCAGCAGGAACAACATCATTGGGACCAACAGCTAAACAAACAAACAAACTCACAGGAAAATAACATGTAATTTATTCACAAATAGCCAGATCTTCAGGAAACACTGAGCAAAGTCTCCCCGCAAACAAGCCTTGCCAGATGATTTGGAACATCCTAGTATGCAGTACGTCAACAAAGTCCAAAACTGTTTGGGAAGACATTGTGGATGTCAATAAAGTGTATAATGATTTACGGAAGTTGAAGGAAATCAATCCTTTCTAAAAAAGGCATCATCTTGCCATAAAACTCTGTCAACTTGCTGACTAATCACAACCTGAATGCATTTCAATGTCATTCTGACAATGAAGATGACAATGAAATCACTGTGGAGGAAACAACCAAAGAACAACCTTACCCCAAGGAACCTTTGCTACGTAAGGTTCAACTGGATGAAGAGGCTGCAATTTACCACAATTACACATAGTGAAAGAAAGGTACAGCTACTGATCTTTACCAAATGCTTCACATACAGGAGACTGAATGGCCCTCTGGGGAAAGTTACACATTACTTTTGGTACAGAGTACACCAGGGTCATGGAAGATGGAAGATGCACCACTTATTGGAGTTTTCCCAAACTCACAAATTGCACAGTATATTAATCAACATGTCACTTGTACCATTCCAAAAAAACGGATAGCACCTGTACTCAGAGATTGTGTCTTGAAATGGCAGCAACATAAGTGCAGCAAGTGCTGTCTAAGATCCAAGAGAATCAAAAACAAGGTGGTGATAGTTTGTCGCTTTGGATTTCTTAGAAAAGAACAAACCGTGGTGGTAATCCGAGATGTGGCTAAGGCCACTGCTGGCCAGAAAGCACTCAAATCTCATGGCAGACTCCATGATCTACCATGGAGTAGTGCAGAAGTCAGAATCAATGATTACAATCCAGACATTTTGCTAATATATGGATATTCACTTATATGCTATCCTCCTACTTTTCAAGCCATTTAAAGACAGAACAGACCTTCTTTCTGAAGGGTGCCATTCCTATGTGGAAGCCTCCCGTGCTTATAGTAATAGCCTTCAAAAAGCTATGGCCTATCATGACCAACTACAAGACATAGCTGCAGCTGATGAGGAGTTAACCCAACTAGTAGAGCAGAAACAAAAAGGGAGTAGAGGCTGAAGAGGACAATGAGCTTGAAACAGAAGGACTTGAAAATCAAGTTCACTTTGCGGCACAACCTCTTCTACAGAATGTAGAAGACATGCTCAAGCGCCTTAATAAAGATGAGCAGAGAGTGTCTGACCACATTGCCAAAACTTTGCAACAACAAACTGAAACGCACCCATCCTCTGCATGTTTGTAAGTGGCACTGGAGGCACAGGGAAGACTTTTCTCATTCAAACTGTCCCAGCATGGGTGAAACAAAGCCTGGAAAAATAAGTGGCAATCACTGTACCCACTGAAGTTGCAGTATGACCATTCAGATTAAAAATGCTTCCAGTGGAACATGGAAAAACATAGGTGTATCGTAACCTCTCTGATGAGGTACTGCAATACCTTCATACAGACATGCGAGATGTGACCCTCCTCATTACTGATGAGGTGTCTATGATTTCCAATGTCCCTTATTGTACATCCATCTTTGTCTGTGTGAGATTTTCCAGACTGCCAACATAGATGATGGCTGCTTTGGAAAAATCAACATCTTACTTCTGGGGGATTTGCTACAGCTTCCACCTGTGCATCAGAAGCCATCTTGTGTGCCAGTTACTAGAGAAATTGCACAAACTGACTGGCTCCACTGGATCTGTGGAATCTGTGTGCACTTGATCACTTCACACTTAATATTGCCCAGAAACAGGACAGAACTTTTGGTAACCTCCTTAACCGTGTCTAGCTCAGAGCCACCAACCAAGCTGATTGCAGATTGTTGAATTTATGCTTGACACCTATGGAAGAGGAGATATTTCCAACTACAAAAAACAAATTATCAAACACATGATAGACTTAGATGACAAAGATGCAAGCTCAACCTGCATCATGCCTAATGTAGATGCCTGTAACCAGATCCAGTCTGCCGTGCTTAATCATATGCCTGGACAGGATATTCATGTTATAGACTGTGGATTGCCCTTGTCTTCCAGAGAAATGTGTTGAAAAAAATGAATGCCTACAAGGCTGACTGCAGTCGTACAGCTGGACTGGAAACTACCATACGAGTCAAAATAAGCTACAAACTGGTGCTTCGCAAGAACACTGACATTGCCACTTGTCTCGTCAATGGGGCAATAGGGAAGCTTCAAGCTGTTTCCTACTATCTGGAAAGCACAAGTATGGTCAAAACCATAACCATCTCATTTAAAAATGGAGTCACCCATACCTTTGAATGTTTACGCTCAAAGTTTGGAATTATGGACAGAGTCTACATTGTTCAAGAGCAGTACCCAGTCATTGGTGCTCAATCACCATTCACAAATGCCAGGGTAAAACTCTAAAAACAGTTAGGATTGATCTTGGTAACTCCATTTCCTCCTATGGACAAAGTTTTGTTGCACTTTCCAGAGTTACATCCTTAAGCGGTGTCTACCTTAGCAACGCTTTGACCCCATCTGCATTACGGCACCTCAAACTGCAGTTGCAGAATACAATAGGCTCAGAGGAATTTATTGCCCTAAGTTGATAAGCTTGAAGGAGCGAACACGCACAAGGGACACAAGGTAAAAGATCAAGTGCATTTCATTCACCAAGCCATCACTAATGTTCAGGAACAGCAAAAGCCTCAATCTAAGAGAACACTTGCACTTACACAACCATTCAGAGGCTTGAGCAGCCCCAACTTCACCTCATGCTGTGCAAATGCAGCATTGCAATTCCTTCTTCAGGTGCAGCCTCTGAAGAATTCATTAAAACACAGTCACAATGAGGCTATCGGGAGCTTTGTTTACAACTATGATCACTTGCCATCCACTGCATCTCTAGCTACTGTTGATATTTGTCACTTCTTAAGAGAACACTTCAATAGAGATGAGCAGCAAGACGTTGCAGAGTTTCTCACCAAATTGTCTGAAATTTGTCCTTGCAGTATCTTGCATGGTTTTAGTCAAAATAAGTCATGACATTCTATGTACTAAATGTAACTGCTGCTCATCAAACAGAGGTGTTGCACATTTATCCTGTACATGTACCTGCTGGTACAGATTCCATGTGTTTGGAAGAACTAATTTATAGAAATGACAAATGGTAGCAAATGTAGGCAATGCAAAACTTCTCCAATCATGAAACATGAACTTAGTCAGTCAGCAGGAAGAATGATTGCACTCCAACTTGTGCTTTGGGAAACCAAATGGGACAAAGCGACACAATGCCAAGTTTACTGCTTTGCAGAACAGCAAAATTACTGTGGACAACAGGAATGAACAATTAGTTTCCATTATCATACACCAAGGACAGGGTGTTGCTTCAGGACACTATGTGTCTCTTCTTGCTGTGTGTGCTACTGGAAAATGGGTGCATGAAAATGATGCACTCATTGAAGTCAAACCATGGCCAACAAATGCAAAGGACATGGATATGGCCTTTTATCAAGAGATTGAATGCTTTACAAATGAATTACATTGGCCTAAGTTCATAACACACCTTTAACAAGGATAATGTTTTTTTTTTTTCCAGCATTAAAATGTATTAGTATACTACCCTTTAACACTGACATGAATATGTACCTTTTTAACCATTCATGACATTGTAGTTTTGTACCTATGTAAATATCAATATATCAATACCTATCAAAACAGACATTGTTTTCACCACTCATGGATGTACATTTGCAACTAAAAGAATACAATGTTTACACTTTCAATAATGTCCAAAAATCCCTTCTACCATTATTTTACTTTCAAATCTTCTCATTTCTCTTATATTACTCTACCCATTACTCTCGTCTGGTCTGTCTATTTACCATACACATTCTCCGAATATCTTTCCCTTGCTTTATTCATTATTTGATGAAGTAAAAAATAAGTGATATCTATAACAAAAACAAGTTAGAAAAACGCAACAAATGTTTAAAGTGGTGATATCAAACACAAAAGCCCAAGCTAGGAAAAACACTTGGGGCAACCCTGTCAAGCATCAAGCAAATAGGCATGGAAAGGTGCTGCGGCCCAACATTCACGCAATTGTTGCTTTTAACTTGGCTTCTTTTTTTCATCGCTCCACTTTACATTGAAACGCTCTTTGTACAAATTCAAGGGGATTGCGACCATTCTCTTATCAGCTCAAAAGTCACATTTGCAACAAAAAAACATTGACAATGCACAACCAAAAAAAATTCTCCAACACCCCAGCTCTGGATCTGCAATGCCTGCCCCATCAACTGTCACTTCCCATACACTTACCATGCATTCTCATTATCCCTTGCACTTGTTGCCATTGGTCTTGTTCATCATCTTCATTGTTCGAAACATATTGCTTCATACTCTTTCACGTATTCTTGAATTTATGGGCTAAATGTCTGTCCACGTGGGCCCTGATCTACCTGTGCCTTACCTGAATGTTGTCTGTGTGTCTTCCCAAAGCATACTTGTCTGCGCCTGTGATGACGCCTTTCCCATTCCCATTCCCTGTTAGTGCTTGTAAGGATAACCAGGAACACTTCAATCTGTGTTGAGCACTTTCCTTGGCACATGTGTGTCTCAACATCTTTATTCTGATTACAACCCAGCTGATAAGGGAATGAGCATTCCAATGTAAAGTGGAGCGATAATGTTGGGCCCCAGCACCTTTCCAATTGTGCCTATTTGCTTAATGCTTGACAAGGTTGCCCCAACTGCTTCTCCTAACTTGGGCTTTAGTGTTTGTTAGCACCACTTTAAACGGCTGTTGCGTTTTTCTAACTTTTTTTTTATTTTATATTGACTGTTTTTGTTAGATATAAGTAGACACGACAATACAAACAAACAAACAAACATAGTAAAATTATAGTTCTCCTTTCAGCTTTTCTCTCTTAACCATAATAAAAAGGACAGCTCACCAGCCACATCTCCTTTTGTACCGTCAGTCACATCCCCTTGGTTGGTGTGCAACTGTTTCCCCGCCAATCCGCGGTGGCCACACCGTTTCCCTTCTGGGGCAATGACTTGGCGAACCGTATCTCCACCCCCTTTCTAGATGGCTGACTGTCACCTTTCCCTTGGAATGAATTGTCAGACCATCCAGTCTGGGGCACTCTACACAGCGCCCTCACAGGTCCATGGGGAGTGGGGGGGTCGGGGAGATTTGTAACCAAGATTCATTCTTTCTCTGCCACAGTGCTGTATATGTAAGGTACTGTACAGTATTAAAACATAAGAAAGTTTACAAACGGGAGGAGTCCACATAGTCCATCTTGCTCATTTGTAGCTTCTTGAAAGAAGCCAGGGTGTCGGCTTCAAACAACATTATTGGGGAGTTGGTTCCAAGTTAGTTTCTAGTAGTTTTTTCGATAGTTATCCACATAGACGGGCAGCTGCAGAGCACTATAGCTTTTTGATCCAGAACAGAAGTTGCTCCTGGTTTTCTAAAAGTATTTGTCAGAATGTGGAGGTGCATATCTAGTGGGAGACAATGCAGGTATGCAAAAGAGAAGTAAGATACAATATAAGAAATTTCCAAAATTTGAGAACTACATTGCATTATTTACAAAAAAAAAATATACAAAGTTGTATACTGCAAGTATACTTGTGCCAAAATAGGGTAGTATAATGGTAACAAAAGTATACTAAAACCAGACAATTTTAAATTTTGGCACAAGTATACTTGCAGTATGTTATTTTTTTGTAAGGGATGATATTGGATTCGGATTCAAACTTCTTTATACCCTATGTTAAATGTTAAACACTATGGGAGGTGTAAAATAACAGAAATGAAATAACAAATGTGCACGCATTATACATTACAATGTGCAAGTGTTATGTATTAAGCATTTAAGTCAAATAGTAAATACAGTACACCCTCGCTATTACACCCGTTTGGGTCCAAAGCCTTTTGTTCGCTATACAAAAAAAACCAAACCAAAACGAACAATATAAGCTGCTGGTAAAGTCAACGAAGTCACCTTGGATAAAGGCATTAGCTAAATTATTATTAGTACTGTTTTATTCTTTGATTTTCTTTATTATTACAGTATTTGTCACCAGGGCCGCCGTCAGGGGGGGGCAACCCTGACAGTTGTCCCGGCCCGAGCTCTAGGGGTCTGGTCCAGAGCTTTGTTTATTGTTTTGCCAAAACACATTTCCTTATGTCCTGGAAATATTTTCAAATAATGTTTGCATTCAAATCATACAATAAGCTTTAACTGTCGGGCACGGGATTGTACATCACTTCACGTACATTTAAAGTAGTTAATATGTGAGCACGAGGTTGCACATAATTAATTCACGTGCTGGGATTCAAGTGAATAATTAATTAGTAATTGAATCCCAGCACAACAGTATATATAGATGCACGTTTTACTCACTCACGGTTGGGTGTTCGGTGAGTGGAGAACGGGAGAGAGAGTAGGAGAAATAATTTGTCAACAATTGCTATTGCGTGCTGGTGGGACCAGCACGATACTTGTTTATTTATCTGCTCACCGTGTTTGTTAGTGTGTCTGTCCGTGCACAGTGTTTGTCTGTATAGTCCGTTTTTTGTGTATCTATTTATTTTGGCGTGAAGTGCCGTGTCACAAAGACAGCCGAAGTGGGCGGCGTCAGAACCAGGAAAAGGAATGAACACAAAGACAGAACAGATGAGGTGAATTGATGGTGACGCCTGCTGGCGCCGGTTTATTGAAAATAAAAGGTTTAAACAAACAGAAACAGGACACGGCACTTCACGCCCCTGTATTTATACTACTATTTATATTACTAGAAAGTTCTAGAAAGTTCTAGAAGTTACTCAAAGTTTACTCAGCACTGAATCTATCTGGAATGTTCTGAAAAATAGGTACATTAAAAATATCACTGTCCTGGTCACAAAAGCAAAGTTTGTGGGGAATAATAGCAATTTTCTATACTTTTGAGGCATAAGCAATTAGGAAATAACACTTACTACCCAGGAACCAAAAAAAAAAAAAAAAAATTTGTTACACAGTGTTATGTGCAACCTTGTGCTCACATATTAACTACATTAAATGTACGTGAACTGATGTACAATCCCGTGCCTAAATACAAATATACATTTTAAACACTCGTGTTACACAGACCCATTTATATCCCGTGTACCAATGACTATACACCAACATTTAACACATCACACGCAACATATAATAGAAAATATACACAGGGGCGGGCACTTTGTCACAAGGCCACATAGCGAGGATGTAAATAGTAGATCTACACTGGGCTAAAGGTTTGGACTCGAGACTGTTGCTGCAAGTACTGTAAGTTACAAGCAAGCACCATCAATTTAAAATAAAAATTACCAGTACATTTTATTAATGACATAAAAAGAAATGAAAACAGCGATGTCAATATGCTTGGTGCTAAATCTGACTTTGTGACAATAACTATCGTATTCAATTTATTTATTTTTATTTTTTCCTGGGTTGGGAAATAACTAACTATTTAATAAAGGTAACAACAAGATAATAAAATGTGAATCTTGGTGAGCAGAGTACTGTAGCTTGTAATTCCAGTCTGTAACTTCATCTTAAAAAGAGCCTTCAATATAAAGTATGTATTTTGTCTGTCCTAGTGTCCACAGCACAGAACGTTATCTTGTTATAGAGTAATAAAATCGGATTGCCTGTCGGGCAAGTAGCCAAAAAAAAAACAATGTCTGATGCAGCGAAAACAATATTGCGTGTTTATTGCCCGTGAACTGTCTGTGGTTTTTGCTAAAATTCCCAGTGCCAAAATCGTAGCCTTAGTCATAGTTGATACTTAGAACAATATTTAAATGTCACCAATATTCTTTAGTCAAAAATAAATAAATACGATGCTCCTGAGTGGTGCATCCAGTAAAGGCACTCCACCTGGAGTGCAGGATGCACCTGATAGCTTGGAAATTGCCAGTTCAAATCCAGGCTATGCCACTGCCGACCGTACTGGCACACAACTGAACAAATCCTGCCGGAGTGCAGAGGGTTATGTTGGCTGGGAGTGGGGAATCCTTGGTAAATAATTGGTGATTTACAAATTTAAAAAAAATAAATAGCTACAAATTAAATACAAAAAAATCAATAAAAAAATAAACAGTAAGTCAATAATGTGATACGTTAACCTTTTGTACTACTGCTGGTGGAAAATCCAGGAGCAGGGCTCAGAGAGCTTTTCCTGCTGCCTGAAGTAGAGCTGTTGGCCTGTGCAAGTGCAGAGGCTCCTGTTGGTGAGGAAACTTGTAGCAGTGATTGGACTGTTAGCCTCTGTAAACACAGAGCCTCTTGCTGATCTGGGATCAGTTGCTGCAGTGAGTGAATTACACAATATTTTTGTCTTCAGGGTCGTTCATATTTTATATATGTTAATATCATATATACCGTATTACTTCAATTTGGCGCCACAGCGTTTATTTTAAATTGATCAAAATGACTGCGGCAATTCAACGAGAGCATTGATTATACAAGGGCGGCCTTTATTAACAGTACTATGCTTTACAGATGCTGCAATTTTCTTTTACATTATTTAAGGAATTTTAGAAGCGCCGTATTAGAGACTCTGATCTGCAGAACTATACTCGTGTGTTTTTGGGGCTTGACTACAGTACATTTACTGATAGTTAACGAGAGCCTATTAGGTGGGAGTTGGGAGGTCAGGGGAGTACTGCACCAGTGAATCAGGAACGTGTATTAGTTGCTATGGGGCGGGACAAGAAGAGGAGAGAGAACGGTAGTTGAGTGTGATGCAATTGTTTTTCTTAACGAAAAATATTGCCTCTGAATATTGGTTTGATTTCTGTTAAACTAAAATGTATCCTACTCTTATTTTTTTCTCACAAATTTCTCTGTAAGAGAAACAAACTATTATAAGATTTAGATAGTAAGCAAGTATTTATTTATTTTTTAAAATATAAAATCGTACAGGACTGAGTAAAATTCCAATTGAATAAAAAACAAAAACAACTAAACCCCCAACAAAGATATCTTTCGCCAGCTTTCGGATAGTGCTTAGAGTGACCGGCAAAGCTTCAAGTTGTCTCTTGAGTTTTCACCATCCAAGCTGCGGATGAGGTAACAGACAGCCCTTGTTTTATCCCCTGCTGTGATGGCACTGAACTCTGCTGTTGGGGGGGGGGGGGGGGGGGGAGGGGGGACGGGACGGGACGGGACGGGACGGGACGTGAAGGACTGCTGTGCTGTAAGTAGTTCATCTTGGGTTGTCTGTCAGGACTGTACCATAAAATACAATGTGCTTACTAAGGTGTGTGTGTGCATTAGTTTGTATTACATGGTGGATTGAGGCTGCAGTCTCTTCGGGGGCGTCACATGTACATAGCCAGAGTTGCGCACTTCTTTATTTTTTGAGCAGGGGTAGAAAAAAAATACCTTTACTTTTCTTTATTTAGGGCAGCGTCTATTAAAAAGCTGATATCCGAGTGAGGCGTTAATTCGAAGTAATACGGTATATAGATTACTAAAGTTAACAGTTGGCTTTAAAAATGAATTTAATATGCTGGGGGTTATTATTTACAACTACAAGGCACAGCCATGGGTGCAAACTTTGCGCCCAATTATATCAGATCAGCATATGATGTTCTCCCATCACCACAGAACCTAAACCTGTGGGTGGGTGAGGATCCCTCATGTCCTTTGTGTTCATTACCTGCAACATTAAGGCACATTTTGACAGGATATAAGGTGGGTCTTAGCCAAGGACTGTTTACTTGGCACCAGGTGCTGCGATGTTTGGCCTTCTCATTGGAAGACAAGCGTAACCTGACCAATAAGTTGCCACCAGTTCCATCAAAGCATTACACAGAAAAGACAATATTCCTCCATCCAGGACAGCAACCACCAAGAAAAGGTGTTAAAATCAAGCCTCGCTCAGGACAACTGGAAACTGCTAGAAACTGGAAGATGCTGGCAGATGTTGGTCAACGGCTTATTTTTCCACTTGAGATTGCCACCACTAATCTTTGACCAGACACTGTCTTGTGGTCTGGATCAGCACGCCTTGTTCATCTGGTAGAGTTAACAGTGCCATGGGAATATGCTGTGGATGAGGCGTATGAGAGGAAGAAACTTCGGTATGCTCAACTAGCTGCTGAAATGGAACAGTGAGGATGGAGAGTCCGAGTTTACCCAGTGGAGGTGGACTGTCAAGGATTTGTGGCACACTCTATAACCCGGTTTCTCAGAGACGTCGGGTTCAGTGGCCAAGAGTTGCGTCGCACAGTGAAGAACTTATCTGAAACAGCAGAAAGGAGCAGCAACTTCCTGTGGTCGAGACGGAAAGATTCTGGATGGGGATCTCAAGCACAATAGAAAGAAAGCAATGCTGATATACAGGTAAGTAACCTGGGCTGAGCTGAGTGGGGGGTGGAGGGGGGCTGATACTGGGATGCCAGAATCATTGTTGAGCCCTCTTGAGGTGTCGTGGGCTAGTCAACGAAACACAGAGGATGGAAGGTGCCCACTTGAAGACCCCAGAGATGTACCCTACTTAGCTCAATCCAGACGGTTGTCATGCTGATGCACTGGGGAGACCGCACTGGGTTGATCCCCGAAGCCAGCATTGCAGCTGTTGTGTGTGCTGATGTGCTTTGGAGGCAAAATGAGCTGATCCCTGGAGCCAGCATTACACTTCAGCAATCAACACCAGACAGTATGATATCTACATCATCAGATGGAAAACAAAGCAAATGGATGGAGATGCAGATGGATCACACTAGTTTACTGCAAAGCTATGTCTTAGTTGGTGCTTATCTTGGCGAGAGCTGAACTCCAGTCAGCATGAAGTTCAACATCTACTCTCGTAATGAAAATCATGGGTCATTCAGAAAACAATTATATCTATAACTCTACATAATCACTATTTGTCTCATTTCTTTGTGGCATAGGTATATTGATGATATTATACTAATATGGAACAGAACAAGATCTTTCATTTTTTCTAGATTACATTAATGTTTACTGTTCTATGTGTATATTTTGTTTTTATTGCTTTACTTGCATTCTTATTAATATTTTATTCTGTTTTATTCATGTGAAGTACTTTGTGGCAATTTTAATAGTGAAAGGCACTATATTAAAAATAAAGATTATTATTATTATTATTATTATTATTATTATTATTATTAATAATAATAATAATAAATAATAATAATAATAATAATAATAATAATAATATAATGTCAAAATGAGTTACAGTATCACAGAAGTACATCTAGTCTGCTGTACTAACTGCGTTCTAAGCATGCGTTATTTCACTTCTCAAAATACACTTTCTAGTAGTTCACAACAACAAATGAAACATACTCTACCGTTTTAGAAATGCAGAATTGCTGCAAGCCTATGAATCAAGTTAAGTGCGATACTACAACCAATGCTGTTGCAGAAAGGATAGCGACCGACTGCAGACCCATTAATATTGTAAGCGACACAGGGCTGGATGTTATTCAAATGTTATTAAATTGTATATCTTGCCTTCCAGAGGAATCATAGTATTACGAATAGACAATCTATAGAACATGAGAAGACTACAAAGTCAGGAACGCGCTAGTTGTTGCTTTGGCTGGTGATTACTGGATGTCCGTGAGCAATCACAGCTATCTTGGAATCACTACACCTAATTTATGCTGCTTGGACACTAAAGTATACCAAGAAGAGACATTATGCTGAAACATGTGTAGAGTTTTCTTGGATGTTGCAAAAGAGTGGAATATACAAAGCAAGGTAACTACAATTGGTACCGAGAATGCACAAAATATGATAGCGGCAGCCAATCTCACAGGGTGAGTCATACAGCGCAGGTTCGCCAGTCTTCGTTGGGGACTCCCAATGGTTAGGGAGGTAAAACTGGCAGGGACTGTTTCTCCTCATCGATGAGCTCAGAGTGGACACCTGCGGGCTGGCCTTTGTCATCCAGAGGTCGGTAGCTCGCTGACACCCGCTGTTAAGTTCCTGGGAGAACATGGAAGCTGGCTTGATCGTGGGATCTGAATCTTTGGGTCTCCTGAGGTGGAATTGTTGTGGTAAAGAGAAAAGTGATTGGGCATTCCAAATTGGGAGAAAATCAGGGGAAAAATTATAATTGGACACACTAAATAGAAAATAAATAAATATACTAAAGATAGCGACAGCGCAGCGACTCAAGGTTTATGTATCTGAAGTGCCTTCCAAAATCCGAGAGGGACGATGTGAATGGAATTGGTTACCACAGTGTAAAGAAGCATTCCAATTGTGCAAACAATAACTCCAGGACAGCAAGTGGCTAGCGCACCATGACCCAGCAAAACCATTGAGGATTGGCAGGTGACACATCCCCATGTGGCGCGGGAGCAGTAATCATGCGTTATCTTCAGACAAGGAACACCCAGTCGATTTACTTCAAGAACCCTGTCTCCAAGTGAAAGAAATTATGCTCAGATCGAGAAGGAAACCTTGAGCATATTCTTTGTCGTCAAGTTTCATAAATACTTGCATGGTTGGAAATTCAGTTTGCTAACTGATCACAATCCTCTAATGGAAATTCTGGTGCCAAAGTCAGCAATACCAACGCTTTCAGCACTAAGGATGCAGCGAGGGGCCCTGATTTTGTTGGCCTACGACTATGATATTGAATACAGATGTTCTGAGGATCACGCAAATGTGGATGCACTGTCAAGACTGTGATGCAGGATGTGACAGAAAAGGAAAACGATGGGGGAGTATTCCAACTTTCATACATTGAGGAGCTACCCATTGCTTCATGGGATGTATAAAAGGAAACGAGGCAGGATCCAATCCTCTCAAGTCTTGGATTTCATCCTCAATGGTTGGCCCAACTTCATGAGAGGACCAGGTAAGGAAATCCTTTACTCCAAATAAAACTCTGATGCTTTTCCAATTTACTAATTTTAAGAGACTATACTAGTAAAGAAATAAAATGAAACTCTGCTCGTCGTTCTATCGACCTGACAAAAGAAACAAGGAGCAGGCAGGGGTTACAAATGGAGATTAGATAAAGGGTCATTCAGAACAGAAAATAGGAGGCACTTTTTTATACAAGAATTGTGAGGGTCTGGAACCATTTCCCTAGTAATGTTATTGAAGGTGGTGTAGCAGGGTTATAGTTTCACCAGCGTATCCATTGTAATAATACTGTATATATTACAGCGACCTCTTGTGATCAGCGGGTGGATTGGCAAGTGCTAGTTGGAATGCAGATGGACTGATCCAAAATAAGTCATAGGGGGAACGTAATATTCAAATGTGAGAAATAGCCAAAACATTGTGTTTCTAGAATCAGAATATTATCTGAATTAGTGTTTCTAGACTTTCAGTTGTATTTATATATTTTGTCTTTATCTATTCAATGGCCCTATAGGGAACTGTTTTAATATTTGAACTTAGGTCAGTCCATATCTAAGAAACCACTGTCACTGTAATTACCTACTGCCCAGTTTGTAATGTACCTGGCGTAGGTAGTTTTTTTTTCCATGTCGCTTTCGTATCTGTCTGGAAATTATTATTGTTATATAAATTGGTTTACTTATTGTACATATCGTTATTATTGTGTTTGTATGCTGTGGTATGTAGCGGGAAAGGTTTGTTTTTAGTCTTTATTGTTTTATTATTGTTCTCGAATCTATTTAGAAAATAAAACCATAACGCAAATAAATATCAATGTATATAGAATACAGTAATTTTGTTTAATAGTAAATGTTCTGTAAAAATGGAAAATTACACTGTGAAAACATTTAAGTATATTTATAAATCAACCGCTAGCGGTATGATGCGCGTGCAGTTCACATTTGAATGTGTGTGTGTTTAATGTGTGTGAATGAACACCGTATAAAGTAATAACCTTTTTATTTTTTTTAATGGATGTATATATTGTTTTATATTATTATTTTTGTCTAGCAAATGAATTGGTTTCCTTTGATGTATGTAGGTGTGGTATTGAAGGAGAGCCACTTCATCGTTTTCTTCTTTTGCCTTGAACAGGTAAATTCTTTTAGGTCATGATGCTTTCTTTTCTTTTTATTTTATTAGATGAAAAAGTGGTATAACATAAACTTGCGGTGTGTGTGTGTGTGTGTGTGTGTGTGTGTGTGTGTGTATATATATATATATTATATATATATATATATATATATATATATATATATATATATATATATATATATATATACAGCTCTGGAAAAAATTAAGAGACCACTGCAAAATTATCAGTTTCTCTGGTTTTACTATAAATAGGTATGTGTTTGGGTAAAATGAACATTTTTGTTTCATTCTATAAACTACTGACAACATTTCTCCCAAATTCCAAATAAAAATATTGTCATTTAGAGCATTTATTTGCAGAAAATGACAACTAGTCAAAATAACAAAAAAAGATGCAGTGTTGTCAGACCTCGAATAATGCAAAGAAAATAAGAGTTCAGAAATCAATATTTGGTGGAATAACCCTGATTTTCAATCACAGCTTTCATGCATCTTGGCATGCTCTCCACCAGTCTTTCACATTGACATTGGGTGACTTTATACCACTCCTGGCGCAAAAATTCAAGCAGCTCGGCTTTGTTTGATGGCTTGTGACCATCCATCTTCCTCTTGATCACATTCCAGAGGTTTTCAATGGGGTTCAGGTCTGGAGATTGGGCTGGTCTTGAGCTGGTGGTCCTCCATCCACACCTTGATTGACCTGGCTGTGTGGCATGGAGCATTGTCCTGCTGGAAAAACCAATCCTCAGAGTTGGGGAACATTGTCAGAGCAGAAGGAAGCAAGTTTTCTTTCAGGACAACCTTGTACTTGGCTTGATTCATGCGTCCTTCACAAAGACAAATCTGCCCGATTCCAGCCTTGCTGAAGCACCCCCAGATGAGTCAAATTTTCAGCTTTGCCCACCAACTTGTCATCTAATGGTTAGATGGAGACCTGGAGAGGCCTACAAGCCACAGTTTCTCGCACCCACTGTGAAATGTGGTGGAGGATCAGTGATGATCTGGGGGTGCTTCAGCAAGGCTGGAATCGGGCAGCTTTGATATATACTGAACAAAAATATAAACACAACATGTAAAGTGTTAGTCCCATGTTTCATGAGCTAAAATAAAAGATCCCAGAAATTTTCCATATGCACAAAAACCTTATTTGTCTCAAATTTTGTGCACAAATTTGTTATATCCCTGTTAGTGAGCATTTCTCCTTTGCCAAGATAATCCATCCACCTGACAGGTGTGGCATATCAAGAAGCTGATTAAACAACAATGTGTAGTTTTGTCACATAACACAATGCCACAGATGTTTCAAGTTTTAAAGGAGCTTGCAATTGGCATGGTGACTGCAGGAATATCCACCAGAGCTGTTGCCAGAGAAATGAATGTTCATTTCTCTACCATAAGCCGCCTCCAACGTCATTTTAGAGAATTTAGCAGAACGTCCAACCGGCCTCACAACCGTAGACCACGTATAACCACGCCAGCCCAGGACTTCCACATCCGGCTTCTTCACCTGCGGGATCGTCTGAGACCAGCCACTCGGAAAGCTGATGAAACTGTGGGTTTGCACAACCGAAGAATTTCTGCACAAACTGTCAGAAACCATCTCAGGGAAGCTCACCTGAGTGCTCGTCATCCTCACCAGAGTCTTGACCTGACTGCAGTTCGGTGTCGTAACCGACTTCAGTGGGCAAATGCTCACCTTCAATTGCCACTGGCACACTGGAGAAGTGTGCTCTTCACGGATTCAGCTGTACCGGGCAGATG
Source organism: Polyodon spathula (assembly GCF_017654505.1). Lineage (NCBI taxonomy): Eukaryota > Metazoa > Chordata > Actinopteri > Acipenseriformes > Polyodontidae > Polyodon > Polyodon spathula. The sequence continues at coordinate 49,064,601 of NC_054534.1, forward strand.
GCACACAGCGTGTATGGCATCGTGTGGGCGAGCGGTTTGCTGATGTCAGCGTTGTGAACAGAGTGCCCCATGGTGGCGGTGGAGTTAAGGTATGGGCAGGCATAAGCTACAGACAACAAACACAATTGCATTTTATCGATGGCAATTTGAATGCACAGAGATACCGTGACGAGATCATGAGGCTCACTGTCGTGCCATTCATCCGCCGCCATCACCTCAAGTTTCAGCATGATAATGCATGGCCCCATGTCGCAAGGATCTGTACACAATTCCTGGAAGCTGAAAATGTCCCAGTTCTTCCATGGCCTGAATACTCATCCGACATGTCACCCATTGAGCATGTTTGGGATGCTCTGGATTGACGTGTACGACAGCATGTTCCAGTTACCGCCAATATCCAGCAACTTCACACAGCCATTGAAGAGGAGTGAGACAACATTCCACCGGCCACAATCAACAGCCTGATCAACTCTATCCGAATGTGTCGCGCTGCATGAGGCAAGTGGTGGTTACACCAGATACTGACTGGTTTTCTGATCCACACCCCTACATTTTTTTAAGGTATCTGTGACCAACAGATGCATATCTGTATTCCCAGTCATGTGAAATCCATAGATTAGGGCCTAATGAATTTATTTCAATTGACTGATTTCCTTATATGAACTGTAACTCAATAAAATCTTTGAAATTTTTGCATGTTGCATTTATATTTTTGTTCAGTGTGTGTTCATGTATATATATGTGTGTGTGTGTGTGTGAAATAATACTACAATTATTATAATATTTGATTTGTATTGTTGAATTGTGATATTGAAGGAGGGCCACTTAATTCATTGTTTTCTTTTGCCTTGACTTGAGACAGGCAGACAGACCGTATGGTAGACTCAGTAAACAGCTGTTGGTGAACGACTAAACGAGGCAGTCTTCCCAGCGACAGCGAGTGGAAGCGACAGCGAGTGGGAGAAGTACAGGCGTGGAAAAGTACAGAGCAGTTTAGAAGCAGTAAGGAGAAATTGCATCTTGAATTGCTTTAATCAGAAAACACAGGACATTGGGGAAACACAGCAGCAGCTCAAAGTCAAACAGCCGTGTGTGTTTTTCTGATAACAAACAAGCTGAAACTCTGAGCAGCTGATTCAAATTCAGCGCCGTTCTGAGACACGGGCGAGGGGAGGAGCCAACAGCACAGCAGAACAACACAGTTAAACGAGGCAGTCTTCCCAGCGACAGTGAGTGGAAGCGACAGTGAGTGGGAGAAGAACAGGTGTGGTAAAGTACAGAGCAGTTTAGAAGCAGTTTGAAAGCAGGTTGACGGCTGCAGAAGAAACTAAACTTCAAAAAAAAAAAAAACCCTCAACATGGTATTCAAGCCAGTAATCTGTGACACCTGCATGATGTGGGAAATCCGAGAAAATCCAGCGGAGCTAAACCAAGTGTGCGTAAAGTGCCGCGCGATCCAGGATTTGCATAAACTAGTAAGTATGCTAGAAATGGAGCTGTAAGAAGTGAGACAGCAACAGGATCTTGAGGAACTGGCACACCCACAATTCATGGAAGTCTGCATCACCCCTAACAGACTGAAAACCACCAAGGAGATAGAAGGTCAGAACAGCTGGGTTCAGGTAGGCAGAAGCAGGGAAAAAAAGCAACTTCCTCAAACACAACCACCAGAAATCAAAACAACCAACACATTTGAGTCACTCCAGAATTTCGATGAGCAGAACCAACAACAAGAGAATGAAAGGAACAACATCCAGGACCCTATTGACAGTGGTGACCAGACAGCAAAAAGAAGGGAGGTCATGATTGTTGGGGACTCCATATTGAGAAACACAGCAAGTTCAATTTGCAGTTTGGACCCCCTTACTACAACAGTGTGCTGCCTTCCGGGAGCCTCGGTCAAGCACATCACTGAGAACGTGGACAGGCTCCTAGAACGAACAGGAGACCACCCGGTAGTAGTCGTCCACATCGGTACAAACAACATTGGAAGAGACAGACCAAAATCCCTGCAAAACAAATTCAGAGAGCTAGGAAGGAAATTAAAAGAGAAAACCAAAACTGTGGTATTTTCTGGTATACTACCGGCACCTTGCAAAGGACCATATGGACAGCTGGAAATAATTAATCAAAACGCATGGCTGAAGATGTGGTGCACACGGGAAGGCTTCACCTATCTTGATCATTGGACCACATTCTACAACGAGGACTATCTGTATAGACGGGATGGACTGCACTTAAATAACAAGGGAACCAGTCTACTTGGAGAAAAGATCCTCGAGCAGGTTCAGAAGCATTTAAACTAGAAAGGAAGGGGGGAGAAATCAACAAAAAAACAGAAGGGAGACCGCATCAAAACAAGAACAACAACTCAGGTAAGACAGCCATTAAATGTATTTATCTAAATGCTAGAAGTATCAGAAACAAAATTCTAGAACTTGAAGCTACTGCACTAAAAGGTAACTATGATGTGATCGGTGCTACAGAAACTTGGTTGTCTGAGAGTGATGGGGACGAATATAATATTTGTGGGTATACACTGTATAGGAAAGACAGGCAGGACAGAAGAGGAGGAGGGGTAGCACTGTACATAAGAAACAGTCTTGAAGCCCAGGTGTTAAACCTGGACAAAGAAAATAAAGCTGAATCAATATGGGTCAGAATAACGGACAAAAATTCAAAGGGCATAATAATAGGTGCATGCTATAGACCGCCAGATTCAGACGGTGAGCACAATAATCTGTTATACAATGACATTAGAAATGCGTGTAGCAAAGGAGAAGCCATACTAATGGGGGATTTCAACTTCCCCCAAATAAAATGGGAAAACCCGGTGGGTAGCACGAAGGATGAAATAGAAATGGTGGAAATGACAAATGACTGCTTCCTAACACAATTTGTCAAGGCACCGACTAGAGGGGAGGCATGCCTTGATTTAGTCTTTTCAAATAACGAAGACAGAATAACTAAAACAGAGGTCAGAGAACCACTGGCAAACTCAGACCACAACATGGTCTCATTTGAAGTGTTTTTTAAAACCCCAAAAGTAATGACTAAAGCTAAGGTTTACAATTTTAGAAAAGCAAACTATGAAGGTATGAAACAGAGGCTAACAGAAGTAGATTGGAGTAAAATACAGAAAACACCCACAGAAGAAGGATGGTTGTTCTTCAAAAATGTAGTACTAGAGGCACAAAACAATTTCATCCCTAAAGTAGACAAATCTAAATGTAAAACTAAATTGCCAAAATGGTTTAATAGATCAATTAAAAAAAATATTCAGTGAAAAAGGCCAAAAAGAAAGTACGCAGAAAGAGTACACAGAACTGCAAACGCAAGTCAAAAAGGAAGTTAGAAAGGCCAAGAGAGAAATAGAAATAAACATTGCTAAGGGAGCTAAAACCAATTCCAAAATGTTTTTCCAATATTACAACAGCAAGAGAATATTCAAAGAGGAGATTAAATGTTTAAGAGATACAAATGGCAAAATCGTAGATGAAGAAAAAAAAATAGCAAATATATTAAATGATTACTTTTCACAAGTTTTTACAAAGGAAGATACTGACAACATGACCCACATGTCATCCAGTTCCTATCCAGTTTTAAATAACTTTAGCATAACTGAGGCAGAAGTGTTAAAGGGTCTAGGAGCTCTTAAAATAAACAAATCCCCTGGGCCGGATGAGATCCTCCCAGTAGTACTCAAAGAAATGAAAGAAGTAATTTACAAACCGCTAACCAAGATCATGCAGCAGTCTCTTGACACAGGGGTGGTACCGACAGACTGGAAAATTGCAAACGTAATACCGATCCACAAAAAGGGAAACAAAACTGAACCAGGTAACTACAGACCAGTAAGCCTGACTTCTATTATATGCAAACTTATGGAAACTATAATAAGATCCAAAATGGAAAATTACCTATATGGTAACAGGGTCCTGGGAGACAGTCAACATGGTTTTAGGAAAGGGAGATCGTGTCTAACTAACTTGCTTGATTTTTTTGAGGATGCAACATCGATAATGGATAATTGCAAAGCATATGACATGGTTTATTTAGATTTCCAGAAAGCTTTTGACAAAGTCCCGCACAAAAGATTAATTCTCAAACTGAACGCAGTTGGGATTCAAGGAAACACATGTACATGGATTAGGGAGTGGTTAACATGTAGAAAACAGAAAGTACTTATTAGAGGAAAAACCTCAGATTGGAGTGTGGTAACCAGCGGTGTACCACAGGGATCAGTATTAGGTCCTCTGCTATTCCTAATCTACATTAATGATTTAGATTCTGGTATAGTAAGCAAACTTGTTAAATTTGCAGACGACACAAAAGTAGGAGGAGTGGCAAACACTGTTGCAGCAGCAAAGGTCATTCAAAATGATCTAGACAAGATTCAGAACTGGGCAGACACATGGCAAATGACATTGAATAGAGAAAAGTGTAAGGTACTGCACGCAGGAAATAAAAATGTACATTATAAATATCATATGGGAGATACTGAAATTGGAGAAGGAATCTATGAAAAAGACCTAGGAGTTTTTGTTGACTCAGAAATGTCTTCATCTAGACAATGTGGGGAAGCTATAAAAAAGGCTAACAAGATACTCGGATACATTGTGAAAAGTGTTGAATTTAAATCAAGGGAAGTAATGTTAAAACTGTACAATGCACTAGTAAGACCTCATCTTGAATATTGTGTGCAGTTCTGGTCACCTCGCTATAAAAAAGATATTGCTGCTCTAGAAAGAGTGCAAAGAAGAGCGACCAGAATTATTCCAGGCTTAAAAGGCATGTCATATGCAGACAGGCTAAAAGAATTGAATCTGTTCAGTCTTGAACAAAGAAGACTACGTGGCGACCTAATTCAAGCATTCAAAATTCTAAAAGGTATTGACAGTGTCGACCCAAGGGACTTTTTTCAGCCTGAAAATAGAAACAAGGACCAGGGGTCACAAATTGAGATTAGAAAAAGGGGCATTCAGAACAGAAAATAGGAGGCACTTTTTTACATAGAGAATTGTGAGGGTCTGGAATCAACTCCCCAGTAATGTTGTTGAAGCTGACACCCTGGGATCCTTCAAGAAGCTGCTTGATGAGATTTTGGGATCAATAAGCTACTAACAACCAAACGAGCAAGATTGTAAACTTTCTTATGTTCTCATGTTCTAAACATGAAATATAATTTCCCCATGCAATGCTGGGTACTTCAGCCAGTTTTTCAAACTAACTTTTTTTTATTCAAAGCTGTAGTGGCTAAACTGAACACTGTTACATGAGGAGGAGGTTAAATGTCAGCAAAACTTGCAAAGATAATGTACAAAATGAAATTTACTGGTTGCATAAGTACTCAGCCCCTTAAGTCAGTACTTAGAGGAAGCACCTTTGCAGCAATTACTGCTATCACTCTTTTTGGATTGGTCTCTACTAGTTTTGCACAGTAGGATGGTGACATTTTTGCCCATTCTTCACAGGAAAATTGTCCCAGTTCTGATAAGTTTGTTGGGGATAGTCGATGGACTGCAGTCTTCAAGTCTCTCCATAAATATTCAATTGGATTCAAGTCAGGACTTTGACTGAGACGCTCAGGAGCATTAATTCTCTTCTTGTTCAACCACTCCAGTGTGGCTTTGGCTTAGTACTTCGGGTCATTGTCCTTCTGAAATGTGAATTTCCTCCCCAATTTCAGAGTCTTGGCTGACTCAAACAAGTTTTCCTCAAGGATTCTCCCCTTTATCCTGACAAGCTTCCCAATCCCTGCTGAAGAGAAACATCCCAATAACATGATGCTGCCACCACCATGCTTGACAGTTAGGAAGGTGTTGACTGGGTGATGTGCAGTTTTGGGCTTGCGCCAGATCTAACGCTTGTTCAGTTTTTGTCTCGTCGGACACAAAACCTTTTTCCACATGTCTGCAGTAGTGGCGGCTCGTGTATACAGGTGCAAAGGGTGCCGCCCCACCAGTTTAATTAATAACTAATAACAATGATCAAAGTTAAACGGTAGCTTCTATTATTAACATTGCGATAATTGTTACCTGCATTACAATGCATTATTTCTGTCAACCCTGCCACACACAGTAATGAGGTGGGTGTAATAGATAAGATGCCTGCATTTCCAATTGGTTCTGGGGCGATGAAACCTTACGCCCCTGGAGCACATGCACAGTAGTGATTTTTGAGCTCTTGTAGAAGCAATGCAAGTTTTCAATGAGCTCTGGGCCTGTGACAGTTATGAAAGTGTGTAGCTGTCATGACTACAGTATGATCTCTTTTAAAATAGGTGAAACATGTTTTAATGTGATAACTACAGTATGCTCCTGCAGAAAAGAAAGTAAAATAAATCGCAGAGATTAGTCATCTATTGTCTGATTAAACCCGGTACCCTACACTTGTTTTCCCTCTGCACTAAAAGTCGTACTTAAGCACAAGGCGATATGGTTATTCATACTGTATTCTTATCTAATGCTAGTTATTTATAACTATAACTATAATGTAATGCACAGTAGCAATTACGGGAGGATAACTGAAGAACAGTTGAATACAGTACCTCAAGTGTAAGTAGTATGCAATATTTTTATGTTATATGTGTATTTGGGAGAGGTGAAATATGGGAGTTATGGCTGGGGGATAAAATAAGAGTTGGTTCTCTGACGCCCCACCCCTCTCAAAGTTCACCAGCCTCCACTGGTCTGTAGTATCATCTACATGCTTTTTGCAAACTCCATACGTGCTTTAAGATGAGGCTTTTTGAGTAATGGCTTCTTTCTTGCCACCCGTCCATACAGGCCAGCTTTGTGTAGGGACCAGTTTATTGTTGATGTGTGAACACAGACTCCCATCTCAGACACAGAACTTTACAGATCTCTCAAGGTCATTGTTGGCTTCAAAGTGACATCTTGAACCAGTTTCCTGCTTGCCCGGCTGCTCAGTTTGGGAGGATGACCTCATCTGGGTAGTGTCTGGGTGGTATGATGCATCTTCTACTTTTTAATGATGGACTTCACTGTGCTGAGAGGGGTAATCTGTGCCTCTCTACTACTTTATCCCTGACTTGTTTCAAAAGCTCCTTGGTCTTCATAGTTGCTTTGTTGGATCACTATGTGAGTCACAACTTGAAAGTCTTTATAAACCTGAGGGAAATTATCTACAAGTTAAACCACTTTGAGTATGCACAGGCTGAAACCATTTCACTAATTTTGTGACCTTTCAAACAAATCATTTGCACCTGAGCTGATTTGGGCTGCAGTAGCAAAGGGGTTGAATACTTATTCAACTGAGATTAATCTGTCTTTCTCTGTAAATTTTACTTATATATGTATTTTTTTAACTTTATCAAGGTGGAGAAGTTTGTGTAGATTCTACATGTAAAGTCTAATTTGAACCATCGTGGAGTACATTCAGGTGCCAACAAAATGTGAAAACTTTGCAGGAGGGTGAATACTTCTGCAAACCACTGTATGTGTGTGTGTGTGTGTGTGTGTCTATATATATATATATATATATATATATATATATATATATATATATATATATATATACATATTTACATATATATATATATATATATACACACACAGTGCCATGAAAAAGTATTTGCCCCCTGTCTGATTTTCTGCATTTTTGCACATTTTTCACATTGAATTTGGTCAGATCTTTTTTCTGAGAGAAAAAATGACTCCAAAGGTTGGTGCTTCTTTCATTTGTTTGGTGTGCAAGGTAATCAAACATGCAATCTTCAGGTGTGAAAAAGTTATCCCCCCAGTTAACTCAGCCCAGTTAAATGGTTAGTTAGGGTCAGCTATTTGAATACTTTGGTTAACAATCAGACCTGATTTGGGCCATCCCTGCCCAATATAAATCTGACTAACTTTGGCCCTTACCATCAGAGTGAAGTTGTCAGCACACAGGTTCTAGAGGCACATCATGCCACAATCAAAAGAAATTCCTGAAGACCTCCGGGAAAAAGCTGTTGATGCCTACTGTCTGGAAAGGGTACAAAGCCATTTCTAAGCAAGGTGGAAACCACAGCTCACTAAGAAGAAGATGAATGCTCGTCTCAAGTTCGCCAAAAAGCACCTGGATGGTTCTCAAGAGTTCTAGAACAATGTTCTATGGACTGATGATTCAAAAGTGGAACTTTTTGGCCAACATGGGCCCCGTTATGTCTGGCGAAAACCAAACACTGCATTCCACGGTATGAACCTCATACCAACAGTCAAGCATGGTGGTGGTAGTGTCATGATTTAGGGATGCTTTCCTGCATCTGGACCTGAACGACTTGCCATCATTAAAGGAACCATGAATTCTGCTCTGTATCATAGAATTCTACAGGAGAATGTCAGGCCACCCATCTGTGAGCTGAAGCTGAAGCGCAGCTGGGTCATGCAGCAAGACAATGATACAAAACTGAACCAGGTAACTACAGACCAGTAAGCCTGACTTCTATTATATGCAAACTTATGGAAACTATAATAAGATCCAAAATGGAAAATTACCTATATGGTAACAGGGTACTGGGAGACAGTCAACATGGTTTTAGGAAAGGGAGATCGTGCCTAACTAACTTGCTTGATTTTTTTGAGGATGCAACATCGATAATGGATAATTGCAAAGCATATGACATGGTTTATTTAGATTTCCAGAAAGCTTTTGACAAAGTCCCGCACAAAAGATTAATTCTCAAACTGAACGCAGTTGGGATTCAAGGAAACGCATGTACATGGATTAGGGAGTGGTTAACATGTAGAAAACAGAAAGTACTGATTAGAGGAAAAACCTCAGAATGGAGTGTGGTAACCAGCGGTGTACCACAGGGATCAGTATTAGGTCCTCTGCTATTCCTAATCTACATTAATGATTTAGATTCTGGTATAGTAAGCAAACTTGTTAAATTTGCAGACGACACAAAAGTAGGAGGAGTGGCAAACACTGTTGCAGCAGCAAAGGTCATTCAAAATGATCTAGACAAGATTCAGAACTGGGCAGACACATGGCAAATGACATTTAATAGAGAAAAGTGTAAGGTACTGCACGCAGGAAATAAAAATGTACATTATAAATATCATATGGGAGATATTGAAATTGGAGAAGGAATCTATGAAAAAGACCTAGGAGTTTTTGTTGACTCAGAAATGTCTTCATCTAGGCAATGTGGGGAAGCTATAAAAAAGGCTAACAAGATGCTCGGATACATTGTGAAAAGTGTTGAACTTAAATCAAGGGAAGTAATGTTAAAACTGTACAATGCACTTGTAAGACCTCATCTTGAATATTGTGTGCAGTTCTGGTCACCTCGCTATAAAAAAGATATTGCTGCTCTAGAAAGAGTGCAAAGAAGAGCGACCAGAATTATTCCGGGCTTAAAAGGCATGTCATATGCAGACAGGCTAAAAGAATTGAATCTGTTCAGTCTTGAACAAAGAAGACTACGTGGCGACCTAATTCAAGCATTCAAAATTCTAAAAGGTATTGACAGTGTCGACCCAAGGGACTTTTTCAGCCTGAAAAAAGAAACAAGGACCAGGGGTCACAAATGGAGTTTAGAAAAAGGGGCATTCAGAACAGAAAATAGGAGACACTTTTTTACACAGAGAATTGTGAGGGTCTGGAATCAACTCCCCAATAATGTTGTTGAAGCTGACACCCTGGGATCTTTCAAGAAGCTGCTTGATGAGATTTTGGGATCAATAAGCTACTAACAACCAAACGAGCAAGATGGGCCGAATGGCCTCCTCTCGTTTGTAAACTTTCTTATGTTCTTATGTTCTTATGAAACACAGAAGCAAGTCTACATCAGAATGGTTGAAGAATAAGAAATTTAAAGTTTTGGAATGGCCTAGTCAAAGTCCAGACCTAACCCCATTGATATGTGGTGGCAGGACCTGAAACTAGCAGTTTATGCCCGAAAACCCACAAATGTCACTGAGTTGAAGCAGTTCTGCATGAAGGAGTGAGCCAAGGGCACTGTGAGAGACTGATCAATAACTACAGGAAGCGTTTGGTTGCAGTTATTGCTGCTAAAGGTGGCATAACCAGTTATTGAGTCTAAGGGGGCGACTACTTTTTCACATGGAGGCATTGGGTGTTCTTTAATAAATAAATTGAATAAGTATCACAATTTTATGTTATTTGTTCACTCAGTTCACTTGCCCTGATGCAGAGAAGCATCCCCCTTTAGCAAGATGCTGCCACCACCATGCTTCACAGTAGGGATGGTGTTCTCAGGAAGATGTGTGGTGTTAGAATTGTGCCAAACATAGCGCTTAGCGTTGAGGCCGAAAAGCTCTATTTTGGTCTCAACAGACCATAGAATCTTCTTCCACTTGGTCTCAGAATCACCAACATGCCTTCTGGCAAACAGCCAAGATTTGATGTGAGTTTTTTTCAACAATGGCTTTCTTTTTGCCACTCTCCATAAAGGCCAGTTTTGTGAAGCACCCAGGCTATTGTTGCCATATGCACAGTGTCTCCCAGCTCAGCTGTGGAATACTGTAACTCCTTTAGAGTTGCCATAGGTCTATTGGTGGCCTCCCTGACTAGTTCCCTTCTCAGCCGGATATTCCGTTTTTGAGGACGGCCTGTTCTAGACAGATACAGTTGTTCCATATTCTCTCGATTTCTTAATAATGGACTTCACTGTGCTCCGGGGGATATTCAGTGCCTTGGAAATGTTCTTATATCCTACCCCTGATTGGTGCTTTTGAAAAACCTTATTCTGGATTTGCTTTGAATGTTCCTTCGTCTTCATGATGTAGTTTATGTTAGGAAATGTACTAACCAACCATGGGACCTCCCAGAGACAGGTGTATTTAACCTGAAATCATGTGAAACACTTCCAAACAAAAAAAATTCAGTAATCTGACACCTGCATGATGTGAGAAATCCGGGAAAACTCAGCAGAGCTAAACCAAGTGTGCATAAAGTGCCGCACAATCCAGGACTAGCATAAACAGTAAGTATGCTAGAAATGGAGCTGGAAGAAATGAGACAGCAATAGGATCTTGAGGAGCTGGCACACCCACAAAAAATGGAAGTCTGCACCACCCCTAACAGACTGAAATCCAGCAGGGAGATAGAAGGTCAGAACAGCTGGGTTCAGGTAGGCAGAAGCAGGGAAAAGAAAGAAACTTCGTCAAACACAACCACCAGAAATCAAAACATCCAACAACTTTGAGCCACTTCAAAATTGTGATGAGCAAAACCAACATCAAGAGAACGAAACAAACAACATCCAGGACCCTATAAACAATGGTGGCCAGACAGCAGAAAGACTGCTGGGGACTCCATATTGAGAAACACAGCAAGTTAAGTTTGCAGTTTGGACCTCCTTACTACAACAGTGTGCTGCCTTCCAGGAGCTTCTGTCACGCACAGAACATAAGAACATAAGAACATAAGAAAGTTTACAAACGAGAGGAGGCCATTCGGCCCATCTTGCTCGTTTGGTTGTTAGTAGCTTATTGATCCCAAAATCTCATCAAGCAGCTTCTTGAAGGATCCCAGGGTGTCAGCTTCAATAACATTACTGGGGAGTTGATTCCAGACCCTCACAATTCTCTGTGTAAAAAAGTGTCTCCTATTTTCTGTTCTGAATGCCCCTTTTTCTAAACTCCATTTGTGACCCCTGGTCCTTGTTTCTTTTTCAGGCTGAAAAAGTCCCTTGGGTCGACACTGTCAATACCTTTTAGAATTTTGAATGCTTGAATTAGGTCGCCACGTAGTCTTCTTTGTTCAAGACTGAACAGATTCAATTCTTTTAGCCTGTCTGCATATGACATGCCTTTTAAGCCCGGAATAATTCTGGTCGCTCTTCTTTGCACTCTTTCTAGAGCAGCAATATCTTTTTTATAGCGAGGTGACCAGAACTGAACACAATATTCAAGATGAGGTCTTACTAGTGCATTGTACAGTTTTAACATTACTTCCCTTGATTTAAATTCAACACTTTTCACAATGTATCCGAGCATCTTGTTAGCCTTTTTTATAGCTTCCCCACATTGTCTAGATGAAGACATTTCTGAGTCAACAAAAACTCCTAGGTCTTTTTCATAGATTCCTTCTCCAATTTCAATATCTCCCATATGATATTTATAATGTACATTTTTATTTCCTGCGTGCAGTACCTTACACTTTTCTCTATTAAATGTCATTTGCCATGTGTCTGCCCAGTTCTGAATCTTGTCTAGATCATTTTGAATGACCTTTGCTGCTGCAACAGTGTTTGCCACTCCTCCTACTTTTGTGTCGTCTGCAAATTTAACAAGTTTGCTTACTATACCAGAATCTAAATCATTAATGTAGATTAGGAATAGCAGAGGACCTAATACTGATCCCTGTGGTACACCGCTGGTTACCACACTCCATTCTGAGGTTTTTCCTCTAATCAGTACTTTCTGTTTTCTACATGTTAACCACTCCCTAATCCATGTACATGTGTTTCCTTGAATCCCAACTGCGTTCAGTTTGAGAATTAATCTTTTGTGCGGGACTTTGTCAAAAGCTTTCTGGAAATCTAAATAAACCATGTCATATGCTTTGCAATTATCCATTATCGATGTTGCATCCTCAAAAAAATCAAGCAAGTTAGTTAGGCACGATCTCCCTTTCCTAAAACCATGTTGACTGTCTCCCAGTACCCTGTTACCATATAGGTAATTTTCCATTTTGGATCTTATTATAGTTTCCATAAGTTTGCATATAATAGAAGTCAGGCTTACTGGTCTGTAGTTACCTGGTTCAGTTTTGTTTCCCTTTTTGTGGATCGGTATTACGTTTGCAATTTTCCAGTCTGTCGGTACCACCCCTGTGTCAAGAGACTGCTGCATGATCTTGGTTAGCGGTTTGTAAATTACTTCTTTCATTTCTTTGAGTACTACTGGGAGGATCTCATCCGGCCCAGGGGATTTGTTTATTTTAAGAGCTCCTAGACCCTTTAACACTTCTGCCTCAGTTATGCTAAAGTTATTTAAAACTGGATAGGAACTGGATGACATGTGGGGCATGTTGTCAGTATCTTCCTTTGTAAAAGCTTGTGAAAAGTAATCATTTAATATATTTGCTATTTTTTTTTCTTCATCTACGATTTTGCCATTTGTATCTCTTAAACATTTAATCTCCTCTTTGAATATTCTCTTGCTGTTGTAATATTGGAAAAACATTTTGGAATTGGTTTTAGCTCCCTTAGCAATGTTTATTTCTATTTCTCTCTTGGCCTTTCTAACTTCCTTTTTGACTTGCGTTTGCAGTTCTGTGTACTCTTTCTGCGTACTTTCTTTTTGGTCCTTTTTTAATGCTCTATGAAGTGCCTTTTTTCGCTGAATATTTTTTTTAATTGATCTATTAAACCATTTTGGCAATTTAGTTTTACATTTAGATTGGTCTACTTTAGGGATATAATTGTTTTGCGCCTCTAGTACTACATTTTTGAAGAACAACCATCCTTCTTCTGTGGGTGTTTTCTCTATTTTTTTTTTTTTTTGGACAGGCTCCTAGAATGAACAGGAGATAACCCGGTAGTAGTCGTCCACATCGGTACAAACAGCATTGGAAGAGACAGACCAAAATCCCTGCAAAAAAAATTCAGAGAGCAAGGAAAGAAATTAAAAGACAAGACCAAAACTGTGGTATTTTCTGGGATACTTGAAAATAACCATATGGACAGCTGGAAATAATTAATCTAAACACATGGCTGAAGAAGTGCACACTGGAAGGCTTCACCTATCTTGATCATTGGACCACATTCTACAACAAGAACTATCTGTATAGATGGGACGGACTGTACTTAAATAAAAAGGGAACCAACCTACTTGGAGAAAAGATCCTTGAGCAGGTTCAAAAGCATTTAAACTAGAAAGGAAGAGGGGAGAAATCAACAAAAACAGAAGGGAGACCGCATCAAAACAAGAACAACAACTCAGGTAAGACAACCATTAAATGTATTTATCTAAATGCTAGAAGTATCAGAAACAAAATTCTAGAACTTGAAGCTACTGCACTAACAGGTAACTATGATGTGATAGGTGTTACAGAAACGTGGTTGTCTGAGAGTGATGGGGACGAATATAATATTTGTGGGTATACACTGTATAGGAAAGACAGGCATCGCAGAAGTAGTGGAGGGGTAGCGCTGTACATAAGAAACAGTCTTGAAGCCCAGGTGTTAAATCTGGACAAAGAAAATAAAGCTGAATCAATATGGGTCAGAATAACGGACAAAAATTCAAAGGGCATAATAATAGAAGCATGCCATAGACCGCCAGATTCAGATGGTGAGCAAAATAATCTGTTATACAATGACATTAGAAATATGTGTAGCAAAGGAGAAGCCACACTAATGGGGGATTTCAACTTCCCCCATATAAAATGGGAAAAACCAGTGGGGAACACAACGGACGAAATTGAAATGGTGGAAATGACAAATGACTGCTTCCTAACGCAATTTGTCACGGTACCAACTAGAAGGGAGGCATGGCTTGATTTAGTCTTTTCAAATAACGAAGACAGAATAACTAAAACAGGGGTCAGAGAACATTGGCAAACTCAAACCAAAACATGGTCTCATTTGAAGCTAAGGTTTACAATTTTAGAAAAGCAAACTATGAAAGTATGAAACAGAGACTAACAGAAGTAGATTGGAGTAAAATAGAGAAAACATCCACAGAAAAAGGATGGCTGTTCTTCAAAAATGTAGTATTAGAGGTGCAAAACAATTACATCCCTAAAGTAGACAAATCTAAATGTAAAACTAAATTGCCAAAATGTTTTAATAGAACAATTAAAAAAAAATAATAATTCTGCGAAAAAAGGCACTTTAGAAAATAGAGCGTTTAAAAAGGACCAAAAACAAAGGACACAGAAAGCGTACACGGAACTGCAAACGCAAGTTAAAAAGGAAGTTAGAAAGGCCAAGAGAGAAATAGAAATGAACATTGCTAAGGGGGCTTAGCCCCCACAGAGCCCTGATCTCAACATCATTGAGTCTGTCTGGGATTACATCCACTGTCTGGGAAATCCACAGAAGAACTGTAGTTAGTTCTCCAAGATGTTTGGGCCAACCTACCTGCCGAGTTCTTTCAAAAACTGTGTGCAAGTGTACCTAGAATAATTGATGCTGTTTTGAAGGCAAAGGGTGATCACACCAAATATTGATTTGATGTAGATTTTTCTTCTGTTCACTCACATTTTGTAATTGATAAATACAAACTATTAACATGTCTATTTTTGAAAGCATTCTTACTTTACAGCATTTTTTCACACCTGCCTAAAACTTTTGCACAGTACTGTATATATATATATATATATATATATATATATATATATATATATATATATAGAATGTTTGTGTGTACAGCATGTCTGCATGGTCGTGCAGACACAGTTAAGGTTTAAAAGAAGGTCCTGTTTAAAATCAGTTGTACAACCAACTCAAAAGGGGAATATGAACCAATATGACCAACATTGTATGTGTGGTCAGATGGGCAGGCTCAACAAACCCTGTGAACAGGTCCCAGGGTTATAGATATGCATCAGGGTATTACTATTTTTGGGGGGGTCTTACTTTTACAGAAATTGAACCTCAAAGATAACAGTCTGACATCACTGCTGTCTGACGTTGCTGCTAGGCAGAGTGACTTACGACCATTCCATTGCACTGAATAAGGGCCACGTCTGTGTTTTTGTCTGGATTAAAACTAGTAATCAGTGATAATGTTTTTTTTTGTTTTTGTTTGTGCTTTCAACATTTGGGAAACTAATAATATTTAATTTAGGAAATACGATTTTCATTTTCTCTGTCTCATTTTTGTTGTTATGGTACAGTCGAGAGTTCAATGCTACTGTTCCATTCCACAAACATATCAATCTTGCTGTCGGTATTCAGTGTTGCCAGATTGGGCGGGTTCACGCCCAATTGGGCTTGTATTTTTTGTGTTGTGTGTGAAAAAATGGCTTTGAGCGGGTGCCTATTTTTTGGGCTAGTTTGGAGCACTTGTGCAGGTATTACATTTGGATTTAGTTATACATATTAATATACATTTGGAATAGTTTTAAAATATACTCAGCTATATGATACACTATATGATACACAACCCTTAGTGTTTACATCACAGTTGATAAACATTGTAACAATAACACGCATCAATATCAGTCATATGATGTACATTTCATTATTACTTTGGGCTACAAACGTAGCACTTTCTAAAAGGCACAGTCTGGTAACAGATGTTATTGCAAATGAGAATTTGTTCTCAAGGGTTCTACTTGATTAAAGATAAGGAATGATTGATTGATTCATATCAGCATTATTCTGCAATTAATTAAAGGCTATAACCCCCCGTGTGACATTCTAAGATACGCAAACAGTACTGAATTAACAGTTAGTTTTTACAGGAAGCATTAATTGGTACACCTTCAAATTCTAAGGAAGTTCCACAAACTCACCAGAGTGCCGTCAATCAATAATAAACAAACGTAGGCCTACAATTTTACTTTACACATTACAAACATGTCTGTGTACTAATAATAAAAACCACAAAATAGTATTTACATTAGTTTATCTCGAGTTAGTCTTTGTCACCTGGATGGATATTGCCAAACTCATTGACCCGATATTTAGGTGTGATTTCTAGTTTTCGGCATCTTTAAACAGCATGTTGAGTGGTAAAAACACACTGAATACTGAAGTAAACTGCAGCTAAATTGCCTGTGTCAATGATTATATATGAGAAGTGTATTGATTTGGTTATCAAACAACCAAAAATATCCTTGTATGGTTTTTGCAAATGTAAAAATAAATATTCTCCACCACCATAGAAAATCTGTGTTTTTCCGCAGCAAATGGATTCCTAGGATCCTGGTAATTAAGCAGATAAAACAAAAAAAGTTGCAATTGCAAATAGTGTAGTTGCTATTTGTTATAATGGGGAACATCAGGACCCTGTTCCTCCTTCAGACTATCTCCGTTCCTCAACGGCGAATACAGGCTAAAAGTGTCTCATTAACTCGATTCCGACTTAAGAAATCTGAATAATTGCGCGTGCTCGTTCTACCTCAAAAGGGAGAATCACAGAGCACTGAAACTATGATCTTCACGAAGATGATGTCGAAAGAGAGAGCAACTTTTTTCAGTCTGACTGAGCAAGAGCTTATAATGGAAAGTTTTGAGAAATATAAAAGCATTATCACAACTAAATGCAACACTGCTGCTGCCAAGTCCAGCATGGAAGCATGGAAAAAAATTGCAGATAAGCTAAATGCGTACCTTTTTTTTTTTTTATAATTTGTGGAGTACTGCACATGCAACAATGATGTCGCAGGATCTGTCACAGATCATCTGAGAATAATTGAAGTCAAGTCATGGATGATATACAGTATTCTCCAAAGTCTGACACCTACTGTCTAGCACTGGATTTGTATAATTGTCATTAAAATGTTGGATTATTTGCATCAGTGGCTGAATTTTAGCTCATTTTTAATTTCATGTAAGTGATAACGTCATAAGTACCTGTACATCAGTGCTGTGAAAGGATTTCCTGTTCACAAAATCCACCTCATTTTGTCCTGAGGGTGCCTTGATGGGGATCTGACTGCAGTCCACAGCACCAATGATGTTGGGGAACTTAATAAACCTACTTAATAAACAATGATGGGATTAACTATTCATTAAATTGCGTATAACCTAGTAAATTACCTGCAACTGCATAGAAGCCCTCTTGTGATGGTGATTCCCCTGTATGTCCCGGAAATGTGAAGAAATCTCTTTAGGGCAAGATAGACCCTTCGGACTGCACGGCATGCAGCGGCTTTGCTGAAATTTTCAGCATCGCCAACTGAGTATAGGAATGCGGCACTAGCAAAAAACGCAGCCCTATACGTATAGTCTGTGTTACTGTCAACGCATGGCTGTGCCGGGTGGTATGGGCAATGGCTCAAGTAGATTTATTAGGTAAATGATATTGCTGACCAAATCTATAGTGCTCAAATACAAAACATCTGAATGATGCAAAGGATCTTGGCAATCTCTCAGTACTCTTTCCCTACGAAAAGCTAATTTAATTAAAATTGCTCCTTGATCTATGGGATCTCTAAGGAAGGGTGCTGCCATTTTAGAGGAGTGTGTCAAGTGCTTTCATTGGGTAGAAGTGCGAGTTTTTATACACAGATCCGGCTAACTTTAAGTTAGCCTGCGCTGGAGCAGGTTTAAGATTAAGGATGTGTTGCTATGGTAACTTAGTCGGCTAGACTTTAATCTTGCTTCGAGGAACGGAAAAAGCCAGACTTCTGTCAAGTTATCCTGACAGTTATCCGGCTAACTCAGTTAGCCAGCTACGAGGAACAGGGCCCAGAGGTGATTGTGATGTCTCAACTTACGTTCCTGATTTGGAGGGTTTTGGTCGTGTTTCAGGAAGAAGTGGACTGGTTTTTGTGAAAATAGATGGCAGCCCTGTTAGTATTAAAGCTGTTATTTCTTTCTGTGCTTTTAAATAATAATACATGAAAAATGAAAGTGACCCTGTGTATAGTGTTACTTGTTATACAACTAAGATTAAGCTGGTGGGGACGCAACCTCGAGCATGTGGAGAGTACAGCAATTGCAAGCAACAACACTGTTACAGAACAGATTAAGAGGTACATACTGATGTCCACATTTAGCAAATTAACAATAACAAAATGTTGGTTGACAACAAGACATAACATGCTCCTGTTTACAGTTTTTAAATGAATATTCCAAAATGAAAATTATTTTATAAAGACATGAATGCATTTTATATGTTTATTCCCACCAATAAATTACTTATTTGGAATGGCACTTGTGCTGAGTTAGGAAATAAACATACTGCTCCGTATCACCAGGTTTATACAGAGCCATTTTGAAATTCAAACACGGAATGAATTATCCCCCATATTGTTTATTAGTTTATTAAAATTATATTACATTGCACTTCTAAACATCGTGTTCATTTGTTATTTGTGTATATATACAGTGCCTTGCAAAAGTATTCAGACCCCTGACCAATTCTCTCATATTACTGAATTACAAGTGGTACATTGAAATTTTGTTCTGTTCGATATTTTATTTTAAAACACTGAAACTCAAAATCAATTATTGTAAGGTGACATTGGTTTTATGTTAGGAAATATTTTTAAGAAAAATGAAAAAACTGAAATACCTTGCTTGCATAAGTATTCAACCCCCACACATTATTATTTGATAGAGCCACCTTTCGCTGCAATAACAGCTTTAAGTCTTTTGAGGTAAGTATGTACCAGCTTTGCACACAGTGTCGGAGTGATTTTGGCCCATTCTTCTGGGCAGATTTGCTCCAGGTTGTTCAGGTTGGTTGGACGACACTTGTGGACTGCAATTTTCAAATAGTGTCACAGATTCTCAATAGGATTGAGATCAGGACTTTGACTGGGCCACTGTAGGCCATTCACCTTTTTGTTCTTGAGCCACTCCAATGTTGCTTTGGCATTGTGCTTGGGATCATTGTCTTGCTGAAAGGTGAATTTCCTCCCAAGCTTCAGTTTTTTAGCGGACTGAAGCAGATTCTCTTGCAGTATTTTCCTGTATTTTGCTCCGTCCATTGTTCCCAATTGTAACAAGATGCCCATTCCCTGCTGATGAGAAGCATCCCCACAGAATGATGCTGCCACCACCATACTTCACTATAGGGATGGTCTGTCTTGAGGCATGGGCAGTGTTAGGTTTGCGCCACACATAGCGCTTTGAGTTTTGGTCAAAAAGCTCTATCTGGTCTCATCTGACCACAAAACCTTTTCCCACATCGCAGCTGGGTCACTCTCATGCTTTCTGGCAAACTCCAGACGTGCTTTCCAATGGTACTTTTTGAGTAACGGCTTCTTTCTTGCCACCCTCTCATACAGGCCAGTGTTATGCAGAGCTCTTGATATGGTTGACTGGTGCACCATTACTCCACTCCCAGACACTGAACTCTGTAGCTCCTTCAAAGTGATTGTTGGTCTCTCTGTGGCTTCTCTCACAAGTCTCCTTCTTGTTTGAGCGCTGAGTTTTGAGGGACGGCCTTTTCTTGGCAGTGCCTGGGTGGTGTGATGCAGATTCCACTTCCTGATTATTGATCCAACTGTGCTCACTGGGATATCCAAACACTTGGATATTATTTTGTACTCTTTCCCTAATCTATGCATTTGTATTACTGTATCTCTAACTTCTGTAGAATGCTCTTTGGTCTTCATTTTCCTTCAGATTCACAGCCTTACCAATGATCCTTCAACAGTGGGGTTTTTATCCAGAAAATGTGACAGCAACTTTAATGGTTCACAGGTGGAGGCCAATGGTAAGGTAATTGTGTCCTCGTTAGGGCAATTTCTTTCATCGGTGCAAACTGGGAGCTTCCACAGCACAGGGGTTGAATACTTATGCAAGCAAGATATTTCAGTTTTTTTATTTTTCTTAAAAATATTTCCCAACATAAAACCAATGTCACTTTACAATAATTGATTCTGAGTTTCAGTGTTTAAAAATAAAATATCAAACAGAACAAAATTTCAATGTACCATTTGTAATTTGGTAATATGAGAGAATTGGTCAGGGGTCTGAATACTTTTGTAAGGCACTGTATATATATATATATATATATATATATATATATATATATATATATATATATATATATATATAGTATATTGTTTGTATATCAATATCTGTATTACATTTGTTTGTAATATAGCATATTCTACGTATCATCAGATTTATATAGCGCCATTTTAAATTTCAAACATGGAATTAATTGTACCCTATATTGTTTACTAGTTTATTAAAATGATATGATTAATACAGGAAGCTGCGTTTTTACCGGAGGTGGATCAACCCAGTTATCTGTGCTCTTCTGGGGCTTGGAAACAGCTAACTGGGTGAGACACCACAAATGCTTTGCACAATTTACGACAAACACTTGACAAAGTGCTACTCAGTCTGCAGCCACCGGCTAAAGGAAAACGTTTGTTTCACCATTTTGTTGACGGTCTATCCAAGAAAATATATATATGCACAGCCCACTGTTAAAACTGTAGAGGTGGCTCTTGAACTTGCCCGTTTATACGGCTTTGTGACAGAAAGTGAATTAATCAGGGTTGCCAGATGTCTGTGAGAAAAAAAGCCAACTGGACTTGAAAAAGAAGCCCAACCACCACTGTACGTCATTTCTGTTTTGATGATAACATAAATCACCTAGCAACCGTCCTTAACAGAGACAGCGGCCATGTTGGTGGGCTTTGAACAATGTTGGAAATGGCACCATTTTCTCACTATTTTAGGAAATTAGATTAAGAAAAGATACAGTGAAAAAATACATATAATTGGTAATCAAGATCCGTGTGCTACTTCTGAGCAAAGGTGGAGCCAGGACGTACAATTATTGCCAAGAGTTTGTTTTCCGGACATAACAAATTATATGATTAGTACACCTGTCCCCCCTTTTTTTATTATTATTATTATTATTATTATTATTATTATTATTATTATTATTATTATTATTATTATTATTATTATTATCTTATTTGTGATACCATGTTACATTTACACAAAAAATTAAAAAGACCCAACCAAACACTATAATAAAACAAATAGCAAGATTACAAATGTTTCTTTTCCCTTTTGTCCTTTTGCTAAGACATGAAACCAATAAAAATACATGACTTAACTCTTTTCTAATCATCTTTGCAATTTTTGAGGTATTTATAAAAAAAAATACTACTATATTGAGGTATTTAATTATTAAAAATATATGTTGCTCAATTTATATTCTTATATTACTGTAACTTATTTATATTACATTTCTGGAGAAGACATTTCAAATAACTACTATTCAGTAATGCTTTAAAAGTAACAAACTTAAAATAATCTGCCACTTGCCTAATCTTCGTTGCATTATGTCTTTTATATTTTCTACCCGCAGTTCAGTGGCACTGGAACAATTTTTAAAGCTGGAGTGCTGAAAGCCATTGAACAAATCTGTAACCCTTGTATATGAGGATCACGTGACTTGAAACGTCATTTGAAAACTCTCTATATCACATTATTCAACTTGTCTATGGCTTTAAAAAAACTACTGGGATCTACGTGGCAAGTCTGAATCCAGGCTCATAGCCAACCGTGAAATTAATAATAATAAATAATAATAATAATAATAATAATAATAATAATAATAATAATAATAATTTACTGGGCAATATGTGACAACCTTCATAAAAATATTGGTATATTGAAAGTAAAATAGTATAGCAGTAATAGTAAAACCGTAATATTTTGACCCGGGCATACTTGCAGTATACTACTTTTTTAATAAGGGAGATAAATAAGAAAAAAAAAGGTACACAATATTAAGCAATTATACATTTTCTAGGTAGAAGCAAGCCATCCAGGAAGGTGGCAGAGTCACAATGGGGGAGACGTGACTGAACTCAACTATCGAAGGGGGCGTGACAAAGGGTATAATTGGTGATGTTACGATGTAATATGTTCCTTTGATGTGGTTACAAGATTGATCGAAAAAGGAAACAGACTGTGTAAAACGTATCGTGTTAATTTTTGTTCTTTTTGTTTGTGGAAACTAAATGTCTGTGTCACTGCTAGATGGCTAAACACGATCCAGGAGCTGTCGTTACAGGCCAGCATCAAGTCCGGACAACACTGCATTATATCACTGTGATTATCTTTCACCACACCATCACACACAGCACTCACTATCAGGAGATGTGGCCCTGTCTGTGTTGTGTGTTGTTTCTTGTATTATTATTTTGGGACTGAACCCCGTGGTTTAAATGCTGGCAATACCCATTGTTGGGTAGAGCCAGCATTATTATTAACGGTCTCAACAGAGAACAAAAAGGAAAATAAAAAACAATTTTGAAACGTAACTTTGTCTGTCATTGTTGGAGCACCTGTACACCTGAGCCCTACAAGCCACAGGTTCACAGGCTATTCCAATGCTAACTCCGCTACTGCACTACTGCCCTCTGGGGAAACCGACAGGTTAGACCGATTAGAAGCATCTTTTGCAAACATGGCTCAGCACCTTGAACATTTAACCACTGACCATGGAGTTGCTGTTGTAAATCACAACAACAACAAACCAAGGCCCAGAGGCCCCCAGTGTCATGAATGTCAAGGATATGGGCACATAGCTTGTGAATGTCCCAATCGCCTCTGTTGCTGTCGAATGTAGTACCAGGGAAACGAGGCATCCACGCGAAAGTGGGTCACTCCGCATGGAGGGAATCCAGAATAGAGGTGACCCAATTTGAAATGTTGCCAGTTGCAGTGGCAGTGTTTCTCTGATTGATAATACTATAGCAGAGACATCGGCCATGGCAAGCTATCCCAGTGCCCATAGGTATAGTCACAGCACCCAAGCAACAATGTTTTGCCAAAAACATGGTGTCATTAATACTGACACTGGGACACTTCTCTACAGAGCATGAACTGTTAGTGGCAGAAAACTTAGTGGCACCTGCCATTCTTGGAACTGATCTTCTCACAAAATATTTAGTACGACTGGACTTTAAAACAGGTTGTATCACTGGCCAGGGATTTTCCATCCCCATGGACATGCAATAGCACTGGCCTAAATAATTCCTGCAGTCACAGAAATAGTGGGAAACATGGCAATAATTTTAATTCTCTGGCTGTTGTTCAATCAGCAATTTCAGATGGGGATGACATTGAGGAATGCTCTATTCTTGCATTAGGAAGACCTGGGTCAGTAGAACTTCCTGAGACCCCTACCTCACACACGTTTGTGAACTTAATTCAGTAATACATGGATCTATGGTCAACTACACTTGGTTATACTACCCTTGCTCAAGCTACAAACTAACAGCGTCATTTTTCCCTCTGTACTTTTTTCTTTTTTTTTTACTGTTTTCTTTCAAACTCGAATTTAACAATATTGCCTGAACCAGTATTGTTAAATATCAGAATGCCGTATTATAAAACATTAATTCTGTAGGCATTACTAAATCGCATTTAAACTAGAAAGGAAGGGGGGAGAAATCAACAAAATCAACAAAAAAACAGAAGGGAGACCGCATCAAAACAACAACAACAACTCAGGTGAGACAACCATTAAATGTATTTATCTAAATGCTAGAAGTATCAGAAACAAAATTCTAGAACTTGAAGCTACTGCACTAACAAGTAACTATGATGTGATAGGTGTTACTGAAACGTGGTTGTCTGAGAGTGATGGGGACGAATATAATATTTGTGGGTATACACTGTATAGGAAAGACAGGCAGGACAGAAGAGGAGGAGGGGTAGCGCTATACATAAGAAACAGTCTTGAAGCCCAGGTGTTAAACCTGGACAAAGAAAATAAAACCGAATCAATATGGGTCAGAATAACGGACAAAAATTCAAAGGGCATAATAATAGGAGCATGCTATAGACTGCCAGATTCAGACGGTGAGCACAATAATCTGTTATACAATGACATTAGAAATGTGTGTAGCAAAGGAGAACCCATACTAATGGGGGATTTCAACTTCCCCCAGATAAAATGGGAAAACCCGGTGGGTAGCGCGAAGAATGAAATAGAAATGATGGAAATGACAAATGACTGCTTCCTAACACAATTTGTCAAGGCATCGACTAGAGGGGAGGCATGCCTTGATTTAGTCTTTTCAAATAACGAAGATAGAATAACTAAAACAGAGGTCAGAGAACCACTGGCAAACTCAGACCACAACATGGTCTCATTTGAAGTGTTTTTTAAATCCCCAAAAGTAATGACTAAAGCTAAGGTTTACAATTTTAGAAAAGCAAAC
The DNA here is from genome assembly GCF_017654505.1 of Polyodon spathula. Lineage (NCBI taxonomy): Eukaryota > Metazoa > Chordata > Actinopteri > Acipenseriformes > Polyodontidae > Polyodon > Polyodon spathula. Next base: position 49,089,408 of record NC_054534.1, read on the forward strand.
TATGAAGGTATGAAACAGAGACTAACAGAAGTAGATTGGAGTAAAATAGAGAAAACACCCACAGAAGAAGGATGGTTGTTCTTCAAAAATGTAGTACTAGAGGCGCAAAACAATTATATCCCTAAAGTAGACAAATCTAAATGTAAAACTAAATTGCCAAAATGGTTTAATAGATCAATTAAAAAAAATATTCAGCGAAAAAGGGCACTTTACAGAGCATTAAAAAAGGACCAAAAAGAAAGTACGCAGAAAGAGTACACAGAACTGCAAACGCAAGTCAAAAAGGAAGTTAGAAAGGCCAAGAGAGAAATAGAAATGAACATTGCCAAGGGAGCTAAAACCAATTCCAAAATGTTTTTCCAATATTACAACAGCAAGCGAACATTCAAAGAGGAGATTAAATGTTTAAGAGATACAAATGGCAAAATCGTAGATGAAGAAAAAAAATAGCAAATATATTAAATGATTACTTTTCACAAGTTTTTACAAAGGAAGATACTGACAACATGCCCCACATGTCATCCAGTTCCTATCCAGTTTTAAATAACTTTAGCATAACTGAGGCAGAAGTGTTAAAGGGACTAGGAGCTCTTAAAATAAACAAATCCCCTGGGCCGGATGAGATCCTCCCAGTAGTACTCAAAGAAATGAAAGAAGTAATTTACAAACCGCTAACCAAGATCATGCAGCAGTCTCTTGACACAGGGGTGGTACCGACAGACTGGAAAATTGCAAACGTAATACCGATCCACAAAAAGGGAAACAAAACTGAACCAGGTAACTACAGACCAGTAAGCCTGACTTCTATTATATGCAAACTTATGGAAACTATAATAAGTGAACTATAAACTATAATAAAATGGAAAATTACCTATATGGTAACAGGGTCCTGGGAGACAGTCAACATGGTTTTAGGAAAGGGAGATCGTGTCTAACTAACTTGCTTGATTTTCTTGAGGATGCAACATCGATAATGGATAATTGCAAAGCATATGACATGGTTTATTTAGATTTCCAGAAAGCTTTTGACAAAGTCCCGCACAAAAGATTAATTCTCAAACTGAACACAGTTGGGATTCAAGGAAACACATGTACATGGATTAGGGAGTGGTTAACATGTAGAAAACAGAAAGTACTGATTAGAGGAAAAACCTCAGAATGGAGTGTGGTAACCAGCGGTGTACCACAGGGATCAGTATTAGGTCCTCTGCTATTCCTAATCTACATTAATGATTTAGATTCTGGTATAGTAAGCAAACTTGTTAAATTTGCAGACGACACAAAAGTAGGAGGAGTGGCAAACACTGTTGTAGCAGCAAAGGTCATTCAAAATGATCTAGACAAGATTCAGAACTGGGCAGACACATGGCAAATGACATTTAATAGAGAAAAGTGTAAGGTACTGCACGCAGGAAATAAAAATGTACATTATAAATATCATATGGGAGATACTGAAATTGGAGAAGCAATCTATGAAAAAGACCTAGGAGTTTTTGTTGACTCAGAAATGTCTTCATCTAGACAATGTGGGGAAGCTATAAAAAAGGCAAGATGCTCGGGTACATTGTGAAAAGTGTTGAATTTAAATCAAGGGAAGTAATGTTAAAACTGTACAATGCACTAGTAAGACCTCATCTTGAATATTGTGTGCAGTTCTGGTCACCTCGCTATAAAAAAGATATTGTTGCTCTAGAAAGAGAGGAAATAAGAGCGACCAGAATTATTCCGGGCTTAAAAGGCATGTCATATGCAGACAGGCTAAAAGAATTGAATCTGTTCAGTCTTGAAAAAAGAAGACTACGTGGCGACCTAATTCAAGCATTCAAAATTCTAAAAGGTATTGACAGTGTCGACCCAAGGGACTTTTTCAGCCTGAAAAAAGAAACAAGGACCAGGGTTCACAAATGGAGTTTAGACAAAGGGGCATTCAGAACAGAAAATAGGAGACACTTTTTTACACAGAGAATTGTGAGGGTCTGGAATCAACTCCCCAGTAATGTTGTTGAAGCTGACACCCTGGGATCCTTCAAGAAGCTGCTTGATGAGATTTTGGGATCAATAAGCTACTAACAACCAAACAAGCAAGATGGGCCGAATGGCCTCCTCTCATTTGTAAACTTTCTTATGTTCTTATGTTCTTAAAATAACGGTGGAGGATGAGCCCCCATTGTATTACATGTATATGAGACTTTTTCTTTGCTGCGCCTCGGAAAATTGTTCCATCTTTTCTTAATCTCCTCCACCATTCTTATAATAATGCCTACACTCTAGAAGTAAAGGCTCTCATTAGAACCTTGTTTTGCCACTGGGGGGAGACCTTTTTAGGTGCTTCTAACAACCTTTTTTTACATGCATTTGTATTCTCTATTTGCAGACTTTCTTTTTTGTCATATAAGCCATGGAACATGTATTGAAAATTGGAGTTTGCAAAACAGTACGGTATTATAAACCAAAATTTGCAAACTGTCTTGATCAGAAGGGTTAAAATATTAGCTCTTTGCAAAATGTTATTAAATGTTTCTTTGTCTTTGAAAATGATGTCTCCTTCTTGCTGCAGACAAGTCTCCCACATCACTTAGCCTTTTATATAGCCTACTGTCTGATTGCGGCATATTAATGCCTGCTTTTCAGAGTTCTTAAAATAATCAAGCAAATATGAGGCCCACAATTACTAGCAGCTTTAATAAATTAGATGGAATATTTAATAGACCTCATTTGCAAAATTCCCTCACAATTTTAGAGGTTTTGTTCAGAAATGCCCCACAATTACATATGCATATACAGTGTTACATATGCATCAAGGGCTAAAGCGCACAGACATTGCCGTCGCAAATCACATGTTAATTGCGTGTTTATGCCATTGCGTGTGTTTTATAAAACCCTCAGCGCCCGTTTTACAGTCATTAAACATGTGCAATCCTATAATAAATCTGGGCCTCAGAAGCACAGTGAGCAGTAAGAAATATATCGCTTGCCAGAACTACAGCAGCACCCTAGACAATATTCTATATGTAAAGAAACAGTATAATCCGCTAAAGTTATACCAGTAATTAGGACTCCCCCTGGGTGGGGTACCACTATATGAACACCAGCCTCAACCACATATTGGACAAATGTTTTGCAGTACAGCTTTTACACCTTATTTAAAACAGGAAAGACTAGTCTAACTGGCCTCTAATAATCTTTTGGACAGTGCATTAAAAAAGAACATGTTTAAGCGATTCTGCCTAATAAGAGCCTCATAAGAAAATTCACAAATGAAAGAGGCCAATTTCTAGTAGCTGATTGATCTCAAAGCATAGTCAATTTGGGTCTTAAAGGAAGTGATTCCCAGAAATCTTTTTTTAACATACTAGAAATATATCTGTACAGGTTATTCAATGGACAGATAAAATGTGATAGTAACAACAACCACTTGGGGTTCAAAGAAAGTTATTCCTGTAAATTACATTCATGTGTGGTGCTGCACAAAACAATCATTTTTGGATTACTGGTGCCTGTCAGTTAATTGCACCAAATGGTCCTGCTAAATAGTCTAATGGATTTATTACCCTACTGTGCCACAGGCTATTCAGCTCCACAAACATAACAATATAATATAAAAATAATCTTTAAGAAATGTCCCACAGGCAAAGTCCTTCAGAAATTACTAAACATAATATGTCAGAGTTCAAAAGTAATGAATGACTATTGCTAGAGTTAGGCCATGCACATGGATTAGGGAGTAGTTAACATGTAGAAAATACTGACTAGAAGAGAACGTACTGATTGAGGAGAATCTTCCTAATCTACATTAATGACTTACATTCTGGTATAGTAAGCAAACTTGTTAAATTTGCAGACGACACCTAAAAATGGGATGCAATGCAAACACTGTTGCAGCAAAGGTCATTCAAAATTATCTAGACAGCATTCAGAACTGGGCAGACCACATGGCAAATGACATTTAATATAGAAAAGTAGTGGAAACAGGCAATAAAAATGTACATTATAAATACAATATGGGAGATACTGAAATTGAAGAAGGCCTCCTCTCATTTTTAAATTTTCTTATGTTCTATATTCTTAAAAAGTATATCAATGCACTGTACAAGTCAAAATAGAAGAACTCTAAATACAATTCATGTGTATAGAAGTGAAAGAAAAACAGAGTTTAGAATTCAGTTTAAAAAAAATACAAAAAAGAAAATCAAAATATAATACATTTGTATAAGATTAAAGAGAAACACAGTTTTGAATTCAGTTTTAAAATTAAAAAGGTAATCTGAAAAAGTAAGTTTACAATTTTGTTTTACAGGCATAAACTGATGTAGCACTTATGATATGAGGTGGCAGTTCATTCCACAATCTGGCTGCATAGTGATTCAAAGCTCTCCCTCCCTTCTTTTTTTGTGTACTCTTGTGGGAGGCACAGAGGCCTGCATCACCTAATCTTAAATGCATGAGAAGGTACAATATGTGACTAGAAGCTCTTTTATATAATCTGGTGACATACCTTAAGTGCTTTGTAAGTCAGAAGTAAAATTTTAAAATCAACTCCAAACTTCAGTGGGAGCCAAGTGCAGTGAAGCCAGCACAAATGTTAGATGATCTCTTTTGAGAAGCCAGCAGCTGCATTCTGTAGAAGTTGCAGGCGGTATATGGCATGACCAGGAAGCCCAGTGAATTGAGCATTGCAAGTTGGGAAGACACAAAATCATGAATTTGTTTCTCAGCATCAAAGAAAGAAATTACCTAATTTTAGCAGTGTTTCACAAATGGTAAAAAGATACTGGTAATTCAAGAGATAAATCAGAGTCAAATAAGACCTCTAGATTTTTCATTTCCATTTTTATGTTTGTGGTCAAATTGCCCAGATCTATTTTTTAGAGATTTTGTTGCTTCTAGCTGCTGCCGAGAACCTAAAAACAGAACCTCTATCTTATCAGAGTTTAACTATAAGACATTGGAACATCCACCTCTTCACATTAGTAAAGCATTCAGCTAAGGCTGATACAGCCAGAGTATCATTCGGTTTTACAGAGATGTAGAGCTGTGTGTCATCGGCATAGCAGTGAAAGTTAACACCACTTTTACGGATTATCTCACCCAGCGGTAACATATACAAAGAGAAATTAATGTGTCCCAGTAAAGAGCCCTGGGGAATGTCACAGGCAACTGATGAAAATCCAGACACAGCCTCCTATTGACAATTAACAATTTTAAGACAATACCTAACAATCCAAGCCAACTTCTGAGACTATCAATTAAAGCGGTATGGTCCGCTTAAATCTGAGTCTGGACTTAACAGTAGACCATTTACCACCTTGATGAGCACAATCTTTGTACCGCGCGCAGAATGATACACCCACGGAAACATTTCAAGCACTTTGTTACCCTCAAGAAATAAATTCAGCTGGTTTGTTACTACTTTTTCTAGAACCTTAGTGAGAAATGACAGATTTGAAATAGGTCTGTAACTGTTTAAAGCAGCAGGGTCTAGGGTTGGTTTCTTAAGCAGAGGTTTAACCACAGCCATTTTTAAGGCAGAGGGAACTGCTCCTGATGTCAGCGAACTATATTATATCAAAGACAATTTGACCCAAATCATTGAAAAATGCTTTTAGAATTGTGGTTGGAATTGGATTCATCAAACAAGTGGAAAAATGAATTTGCATACATTTATTGAGATCCAGTATATTTATTGAGATCCTGTACTGTAATCTGAGAGAAAGAATCCATGGCAATACTAATCTGAGTACACTAATATATTAATATTATTTTGAAAAGCAATTAAGAAATACATCACATTGAGGATTCAAAATCAGAAGGAGCATAAGAGAACCAATTTACCAGTTTATCAATAATTGATAAAAATACCCTAGAGTTATTTTTGTTTGTTCAATAAGGGAGGAAAAATAAGAACATCTGGCTGCCCTCAGAGCTGTGCTATACTTTAATTGATGCTGATTTCAGATTTCATAGTGTACATGCAGTTTGTTATTTCATAGAGGACATGCAATGTGTTATTTCATTTCTATGAAATAACACATTGCATGTCCTCTATGAAATAACAAATTGCATGTCCTCTGTGAAATAACAAACTGCATGTACACTATAAAATAACAAATTGCATGTCTTCTGACATGCAATTTGTTATTTCATAAGAACATAAGAACATAAGAAAGTTTACAAACGAGAGGAGGCCATTCGGCCCATCTTGCTCGTTTGGTTGTTAGTAGCTTATTGATCCCAAAATCTCATCAAGCAGCTTCTTGAAGGATCCCAGGGTGTCAGCTTCAACAACATTACTGGGGAGTTGATTCCAGACCCTCACAATTCTCTGTGTAAAAAAGTGCCTCCTATTTTCTGTTCTGAATGCCCCTTTGTCTAAACTCCATTTGTGACCCCTGGTCCTTGTTTCTTTTTTCAGGCTGAAAAAGTCCCTTGGGTCGACACTGTCAATACCTTTTAGAATTTTGAATGCTTGAATTAGGTCGCCACGTAGTCTTCTTTGTTCAAGACTGAACAGATTCAATTCTTTTAGCCTGTCTGCATATGACATGCCTTTTAAGCCCGGAATAATTCTGGTCGCTCTTCTTTGCACTCTTTCTAGAGCTGCAATATCTTTTTTAGCGAGGTGACCAGAACTGCACACAATATTAATACCGAATAGTGAACATGCAATTTGTTATTTCATATTGTACATGCAATTTGTTATTTGTCCACCTTCGTTCTAGTTTACGATTTTCTCTTTTCATTTGTCATAAATCTGGCTTTACGGAGATTTTTCTAGTTTTAACTGGGAACACTTTGTCAAAGACCCTTGACAGAAGGTTATTATAAGTGTATACCTTCATCAGTTGACTGAGAGTTTGTAGTTGTAGGCGGTATTAATCTTAGCATATGAGACAGCTCTGGTACAGTTGAAGAATGTATTACCCATTTTTTTAACAATATGCAGCAGAGCAGTTTGGGTGGATAGAGGTAGCTTGGTCTCAGAAGAATAGCAAGATGGTTAGCTCTAACACTGACAGGCTGTGAACGGCTAAGCCACGAGTGATGACTAAGGTCTAAAGTATGGCCATGTGGCGGACCAGAGCTCTGCCCTTTATAAATTGGCAGGGATGTGGTTAAATTCCCCCACCTGCCTGGGTTTATTGTGTTCAGGTGGCTGGGGTTGATTAGAGTAATTAACGATCAATCAGCACCCAGCCACCTGACATAAAAGGAGGCCTCAGCTTCCCATTAGGGAGAGGAGGGAGCTGAGGAGGCAAGCTGGTGCCTGTGCTTGCTGGTTTTTTTGGTTTGCTGTTTTGTGTTTTCTGATCCAGTGAAGGCATTGCCCAGCCTGGAAATCTTTATTTTTGTAAGTTTTGCTTTGTGTCTTTCTATTTGTGTTTAAATCCCTTTGTTTTGGCCCTTGTGCCCTTTTATTTTGTGTTTATTTATAATAAAACTATTATTTTTTTTTAATTGCAGTCTGTCTCTTTATCCATTCGCCAGCCTGTCACAGGCCACAATTGTGAGTAGCTCCTTTAATATGCTAAACATAATCTACGCAGAATCTAGGAGCCTTAAAAATTCCATTGACTTTGGATCAGAGTCATTATCAATATGTAGATTAAAATCTACACATATAATAACTCTGTCATATTTAGCAGAGAGCATAGCAAGGAAATCAACAAATTCTGTGATAAAAGGTTGGTTGGATTTGGGTGGATGCTAAATATGTACAGTAATCACTGGTGACTGACCTTTTAAAGTTAAGGTTAGTACAGTTGGCACCGCTTTATCAGGATGTCTTGGGAGAAGTACAAATATCCTGAATAAGCAACTATCCCAATTAAACGAGAGGGATTTGAGATGATTAGTCACACTTTTTTGTTTCTAAATGAAAAGAAAAATTATTAAATCATATCACCTTATGATTACATGTTAAATACATAAGTATAAAATACAAGTCAATTGTTAGTTTTTTTCATTCCTAAACAAAATTAAATCATTGTTTTTTTATTTCTACATGAAATGAAAGAGTGAAATCACATCTCATCACAAGGCATGCACCTGTTGACACGCCAACTTTCTTTGCAAAAATCCACAGGATACTCCAGCTCTTTCAAGAGTTTAATGTGGTTTACGCAATTTACACAAGTCACAGAGAATATGTATACAATTATTTAAGCAAGCCCTTTGAATTTTCTTAACAAGCACAGAGCAGCAGGAAGGGATTTCATTCTATACCTTCTATTATATTTGGTAAACCTTTAAAATCTTCCCTTCCACCATATTTATTCTTTCAGGACTATTACCTGTTGTTGGTGGTGGGGATCAAGTATTCAGCAGAATTAGGGCCTTAAATACTTGGCTCGCTGGTTGGCATGTGCAAGAAGGGCTGGGATTTATAAACAACTGGGATCTAAAAAATAGTTATTATTGGAAAGATGGACTGTACCTAAATAGGTCAGGGGCAAGCAGGCTCACTAGCAATATCGAACATTACCTGGCAAGGTATTTAAAGAATATAACAAGAACATAAGAAAGTTTACAAATGAGAGGCCATTCGGCCTATCTTGCTTGTTTGGTTGTTAGTAGCTTATTGATCCCAGAATCTCATCAAGCAACTTCTTGAAGGATCCCAGGGTATCCCCTTCAACAACATTACTCGGGAGTTGGTTCCAGATTCCCATGATTCTCTATGTAAAAAAGTGCCTCCTATTTTCTGTTCTGAATGCCCCTTTGTCTAATCTTCACTTGTGACCCCTGGTCCTTGTTTCTTTTTTCAAGTCGAAAAATTCAACATTGTCAATACCTTTTAGAATTTTGAATCCTTGAATCAAATCGCCGCATATCCTTCCTTTTCAACACTGAATAGATTCAATTATTTTAGTCTGCATATGACATGCCTTTTAAACCCGGAATAATTCTGGGGGCTCTTCTTTGCACTCTTTCTACAGCAGCAATATACTTTTTGTAGTGAGGTGACCAGAACTGAACACAGTATTCTAGATGAGGTCTTACTAATGCACTGTAAAATTTTAACATTGCTTACCTTGATTCAAATTCAACTTTTCACTATACAGTGCCTAAGAAAAGAAATTCTTCACTCCCTTTCAACATTTTCACCTTTTGTTGCCTTATAGACTGGAATTAAAATGCATTAAAATATGTATTTTTTCATTTATCTACACATCCTACCCCACAACTTCCAAGTGAAAAAAATATTCTAGAAATTTGTAGAAAATTAATTAAAAATAATAACTGAAATAGCTTAGTTGGATAAATGTCCACCCCCTGTATAATAGCAATCCTAAATTAGCTCAGGTGTAACAAATCGACTTCAAAATCACACACCAAGTTAAGTGGCTGCAACCTGTGTTAAATTTTAGTGATTCACATAATTTCAGGATAAATTCAGCAGTTCCTGTAGGTTCCTTCTGCTGGGTAGTGCATTTCAAATTAAAGACTCAACCATGAGCACCAAGGTGCTTTCAAAAGAACTCCGGGACAGAATTGTTGAAAGGCACAGATCAGGGGATGGGTATAAAAAAATATCAAAGGCCTGACTATCCCTTGGAGCATGGTCAAGATGATTATTAAGATGTGAAATGTGAATGGCACCACCAAGACCCTGCCTAGATCAGGCCGTCCCTCCAAACTGGATGACCGAGCAAGAAGGAGACTGATCAGAGAGGCTACCAAGAGGCCAATGACAACTTTGCAAGAGCTACAGGCTTTTATGGCCAAGACTTGTCAAAATGTGCATGTGAAAACAATATCCCAGGCACTCCACAAATCTGGCCTGTATGGTAGGGTGGCAAGAAGGAAGCCATTACTCAAGAAAGCCCACCATGAATCCCATTTGAAATAAGCAAAATAACACTCAGGAGATTCTGTAGCCATGTGGCAAAAAGTTTTGTGATCTGACGAAACTAAAATGGAACTTTTTGGCCTAAATGCAAAGCATGGTGGTGGCAGCATCATGTTATGGGGATGTTTCTCATCGACAGGGACTGGGGCACTTGTCAGGATAGCAGGGAAAATTAATGGAGCAAAGTACAGAGAAGTCCTTGAAGAAAACTGGGATGGACGTTCACCTTACAGCATGACAATGACCCAAAGCACACAGCCAAAGTACAGTTGAGTGGCTAAGGAACAAAAAGGTAAATGTCCTTGAGTGGCACAGTTTATCAAAACGGCAGTAGTGGGTGACGTCAGACTAGAAACAGAGACCAACACAGAACACACAGAGACATGGAGTTTGGTGAAGCTGAGCGCTTGGTTCTGCTCAGAAGTTAATAAACAAAACATAAGATTTAAACAAACAAACAGCACACCAAAACAGGACACAGCACTTGCGGCCAAAATAAAAAGGTAAACAAAACTGACAACACTAAACGATACAGTAGATGAACACTAAACACACAAGTAGAGTGCTGGCCCTCCAGTGACCAGAACTGAACACAATATTCAAGATGAGGTCTTACTAATGCATTGTACAGTTTTAACATTACTTCCCTTGATTTAAATTCAACACTTTTCACAATGTATCCGAGCATCTTGTTGGCTTTTTTTATAGCTTCCCCAATGTTTAGATGAAGACATTTCTGAGTTAACATAAACTCCTAGGTCTTTTTCATAGATTTCTTCTTCAATTTCAGTATGTGCCACATGGCATTTATATGCACATTTTTATTGCCTGCGTGCAGTACCTTACACTTGTCTCTATTAAATGTCATTTGCCATGTGTCTGCCCAGTTCTGTATCTTGTCTAGATAATTTTGAATGACCGTTGCTGTTGCAAAAGTGTTTGCCACTCCTCCTATTTTTGTGTCATCTGCAAATTGAACAAGTTTGCTTACTATGCCAGAATCAAAGTCACTAATGTAGATTAGGACTAGCAGAGGACCTAATACTGATCCCTGTGGTACACCACTGGTTGCTTCGCTCCATTTTGAGGTTTCTCCTCTAATCAGTACTTTCTGTTTTCTACATGTTAACCACTTCTTAATCTTTCATGCAGGACTTTGTCAAAAGCTTTCTGGAAATCGAAATAAACCATGTGCTTTGCAATTATCCATTGTCGATGTTGCATCCTGAAAAAAGACACAATCTCCCTTTCCTAAAACCATGCTGACTGTCTCCCAGGATACTACTACCATATAGGTAATTTTCCATTTTGGATCTTACAGTTTCGATAAGTTTACATATAATAGAAGTCAAGCTTATTGGTCGGGTTGGGTTTTGTTTCCCTTTTTTTGGATTGGTATTACTTTTGCAATTCTCCTGTCTGTCGGTACAACCCCTGTATCAAAAGGCTGTTGCATGATCTTGGTTAGTGGTTTGTTAATAACTTATTTAATTTCTTTCAGTACTATTGGGAGGATCTAATCCAGCCCAGGGTATTTGTTTATTTTAAAAGCTCTTAGTCCCTTTAACACTTCTGCCTCGATTATGCTAAAGTTATTTAAAACTGGATAGGAACAGGTTGACATGTGGGGTATGTTGTCCATAACCTCCTTTGTATAAACTTGTGAAAAGTAATCATTTAATATATTTGCTATTTTTTTTTCTTCGTCTATGATTTTGCCATTTGTATCTCTTAGACATTTAACCTCCTCTTTGAATGTTCTCTTGCTGTTATAATATTGGAAAAACATTTTGGAATTGGTTTTAGCCCCCTTAGATTAGACAACATGCTCTACATGTCAACCAGTTCCTATCCAGTTTTAAATAATCTTAAAATTTTAATAATCTGGATGAATAATCTTGTCCATGCAGCTCTTCAATCTTATTGCCAAACATTTCGAAGATATTTGTTTAGGTCAGAGCACAAAAGTGACACCGGTCTCCAAGCACAAATCCCCTTTCTTTGGCAACAAACTAATTACAGCCCTCTGACAGCTGAATGGTAACTCCCCATCCTGCAGGCTTTCTTGTAACACCAGAAACAAGTCACACCCCAGAACTCTGCCAGCAATCCATCTTCTTAAGCTTGCCAGCTTCTTAATAGCATCATTTAACTCCTGAAAACAGAGTTTTATATCCAAACGATGCTGCTCCTCCGGATCAAGCAGGGTAGTCCCTCCAATAGCATATTGATATGCTCCTGGTCACATGCTTCTCTGGAAAACGCTACCTCATAGAAACGCAGTGCCGCCTCCCTGACCTCCTCCTGGCCAGTCAACTCCTTTCCACATGGCAGCTGGACACAATGTCATTGGATATTAAAATAGCAGCCAACTCCGTCGCTGAGGCTCAAAACTATTCTGATCAATATTACAATTAGCTGTACAATTAAAATCACCCCCTACTATTAGAATATCACCATCAACTGTTAGAAGATTTTCCTTTAAAATGTTCAAGAACACAGTCCTACCTCTTCCAGTATTAGCAGCATAAACATTAAAAAAATGATCTCTTTAACTTCTAAAATATTAGTGTCTATTCCAGGTCGAAAGAGCACTTTTACCCCTGCACTATTATTAGTGCCATGTCTCATCACACACCTCCCTTTCCATTCAGCCAGCCATCCAGTCTCATTATCTGAATCTGTGTTTCATGCAACAAAGCCACTCCCACATGCTTCTGTTCTAAAAATTCAAAAAGTTGTGTCCTTTTAAAGTTTTGCCTACAAACATTTATATTAAAAGAGATTAAATTAATTCCTTCCATGATGGATAAAAAGTTTAAAACCAGCAAAAAAAAAAGAAACAATATATAATATACAGTTTTTATATAGTTTATCCATTAGAGAAAAATGATATATTAATTATTCTGATTTAAGCGTATTCCTTACGTTTTGCATTTTTTTTTAAATCTAAACCGTTTCTGTTTATCTATTTCTTTTAACGTAGCTTTTCAAGAGCTACATTTGCTGAATTTAAAAAAAAAAATTTTAATCTGGAAACGTCTGTTCTAATTCAATTCCTCTCCTACCTTTATTGACATCTAGGAACTCTCTTATCTGATTTGCCGAGTACAAATTTTTCTTGGTAGTGTGGTTGTCAGGAATGTCAACATAAAGCGAGGAGTCTGAGACACTGCCACCTTCCGCTTCTTCCACCTCATCCATCACTTCACTCTTCTCTTCACCACCTCTCTTCACCACTGCTACAGCGGTTTCCAGAATGTTTACCTCTATTTCCACTGCTACTGATCTCAGTGAACCAGGCAGATATGTATTCACAACAGCACCAAGTAGAGACTCAGCACTGTGCGCCTCCCCTACTAACCCGCCCCCCCCGCCCCCCTTCAGAAGGAGTGTGTTGAACCAACCCTTGATCCGAGGTGACCGCCCCAGAGCTCTGCTCCGACAAGCTCTCACCTTGTCCACCATCTTTACTAAGTTTTTTCCTTTTTTTTCTGAACCACAATAAACTCTTCACTGCTAGCAGTATCTCCATCATTGTTTTCTGCTGCCGAACTGCTGGCCCGGTCTGCTCATCCGCTTCAGGCAGCTGTAGCTGCAGAACCACTTCCTCCTGCACTGCCCGATCACTCCTGACAGCCTCTCTGCCATTCTCACCCTGTTCCTCCTGTCCTCCTTTAGTTTCTGTTACCAAGCAATTTTTTCTTTGATGTCCACTAACTTCACATTAAAGCACTTCATTGTATTTGTACTCACAAACACAACACACTTGCTTCTTCCACATTAAATGTCCAAGCCACATCAATATCATAATTTGGGTTATAACAACACAAAGACATGTCTTCTAAAAGATAATACATGTTTTAATTTGGGATCCTTGCATCCGCTGAACAAAACAAATTGGAGTCAATAACTTCCCATATCTTTTAAGCTCTTTTTCTAATAATTCATTTTTTAAAAACGGAGGTACATTAGACATGGTAATTTTGGTTATTGGGGTTGCAAACGGGGATTACCATTACAATTACCAGGTTCTCTTTCACTACAACCCATTCTTGAACCAATGTATCTACAGCCAAAGTTTCGCTAAGAAAAATAACGAATCCTTTATTCATACGTGATGCAGATTTAATTTTATTTTCTCCAACCACCACACTCACCACAAGCAGGCAATCCTCCACCGACACGGTACTGTCAGGATAACATCGACAGCCATGCTGGCGAATCAAACCTGCCTCTCCCACTGACTGGGACCCCATTACCGGGGCTAAGTCAGTTCTCCCACACCAAAAGAATTTCTTCAAAAATACTATAAAAAATACAAAACCTTTTACTTATGTTTCTCCAGCTTCCAAAAACTCCTCACAACAAGCCCATCTTATGACATAATAATTCAATGTATTCAAATAAATGCAGTCCCTGGCCTCACTTCCATGATTGAGATTAAATTTCTGCTCTACGCAGATGACCTGGTTCTGCTGTCGCCCACAGAGCCGGGTCTACAGCAGAGCCTGTCACTGCTAGAGCAGTACTGTCAGGAACAGGACCAGAGTTATGGTACTCCAGAAGAAATCCAGACCTCAGGAAAGCAGGTACCGCTTCACTCTGGGCAACACCGTATTAGATCACAGCACCAAGTGCAACTACTTGGATCTGACCATCAGTGCTTCAGGGAGTTTCAACCTGGCTATAAATGCATTAAAAGACAAAGCACATCAGGCTTTCTATACCATAAAGACTCAATTTGGCAAAACCAAAATACCAATAACAATTTGGCTCAAAATTTTCAACTTCGTCATATAACCAATCCTGCTATATGGCAATGAAGTGTGGGGATCCCTCATAAACCCCAAATACAAAAACTGTGAGAAAAGCCCAACAGAAATCCTACAATTGGAATTTTGCAAAAATATCCTGCAGGTTCACAGAAACGCCACCAATAACACCTGCAGGGCTGAGCTGAGACTGTTCCCCCTTCTAATCCCTATTCAGAAGAGAGCAGCCAAGTTCTAGTTCCACTTAAAACATGCAGACCAGGACTCCTATAAATACAAGGCCCTACTGAGCAACCAGCTCTCCCTAGACAAGGACCCCCTGGGCCAACTGGTTTTGAGGCTCACAGAACCAAGCCACACACAAACCAGTAAGCCTCAGATACAAGCCACTAACAAAAAAAAAAAAATACAATAACAATAATTTTAAAAAAAATAACCTTAACTTGAAGAACAAATACACAGAAAATTGGAGAATTGAAATGTAATTAACAAATAAACTGGAATGCTATCAGGCCCAAAACATTAAATTAACGGAATATCTAAAAATTAAAAATACAAAAGACAAATTCTAACAAAGTACAGACTCAGTGACTACAGCTTGGCCATTGAAAAGGGCAGATATAAAAAAATCGTGGGTTACCAGAGATTCATTGCGAACTAGGGGAGGTTGAAACAGAGATGCACTTCCTGTTATCGTGCTCAAAATACGTAGAAATACGGAAGTATATTCTTAAATTTGAGAGCCAAATACCAAAATTTAAACTCCTCTCGGACAGCATTAAAGTACCCATCCTATTGGGAGAGGAGGACTGGACTGCAAATTTATCAGCCAAATATGAATCTGCGTGCCACAGCCTAAGAGACAGTGTGTAGACACCCTGCAGCAACACATGACCTGTGTTACAGTCAATGGGGAGGGGGGAGGGGGCTGTTCTGTTCTGCTCATAGATGTTTGGTAATGTTGATTTGTTGTATTATAAATTTCTTTGGCAATACTGTACTTATAAAAGTTATGCCAATAAAGAACATTTGAATTTGAGAGGAGGGGGGGGGGGGGGGGGGGTAAGCCTGACTACTTCTAAAATTTGAAGGAGAAAGCAGAATTTAAAAAAAGAAATAAAAATACATCAAATAAACATCTCTTATTTGAACTCTGTATTACTGGGCAGACATTTTTTAAAATGCAGTGATAGTGACAGTTGGGAACCTATGGCAACCAGGCAGGGTCTCTCAGAACAAACAGTTACAAATATTGATACATTCAGCAGCAAAAGTGGTGAAGTCAGGGAGCCCCTGACAACAGCGGGACTGGAGAGAGGTGTAATACGATACCCTGAGAGACTTACTTTGTTCAGGCCAGGAAGCTGTACAAGAACAGAGTACAGAAGGAGTCCCCAGAGACTGTGGTAGCAGACTTCACTGTGATAGGGTACAGTAAAGCAAATAGCAGCCTGATATTCTACACTGAGAGCCCCAGTGCTTGGCACAATGCCCTCTGCAAAACACATACACACACACACACACACATCAGAAATAAAGGGTCTGCAATGGCAGGACACTAAGTGTGTACGAGGACACGACCTGCAAGGCAGCTGCATAAAGGGAATAGAATACCCTTGACTAAATGGCACGACAGGGTTAGGTGGAAGTCAGACATCTAGAAAGATGGGCAAAGCTACGGTATACAAACTCAATATCCCGGACGGTGACGGCGTGGCATCTGCGGATTAAAGGAGCAGATGTGCTCGTTGACCAAGGGGTCATGGGGGACATCATAAAAAGGGGATGTAGTGATGTGATCTGTTCCTTTGTGAATGGTTATATTAAAGGACCAGAAGAACCTGTATTGTGAAATGTGAGTGTTTTGTTTGTTGTTAATACTACTGTTTGTAATTATTTGGATGGCTAACATGATCTGGAGCTGTCGCCAGCATTAAACCCAGATCAACAACACTGCACTTTTGTTTAACACAAAACAACTGTATTCACCACGAGCACTAGAGCACACACTGTGGAATGGTGTTTGTGCTTGTGTAGTGTTATGTGTGGGTGAACTAAAAACGGGACTGTTATTATTTCAGGGCCAACCCGCGGATTCAGATAAGCAGTACATGCCACTGTATTGCTTCATTACCATTGTTATTGTTTACTGTTGTTTTGCCATCAGGCCATTGGATTAAAAAAAAAAAAAAAAAAAAAACATTAAACAACATTGCACCTGGATTATAATCTATAGTCTTTTCAAATAACAAAGATAGAATAACTAAAACAGAGGTCAGAGAACCACTGGCAAACTCAGACCACAACATGGTCTCATTTGAAGTGTTTTTTAAATCCCCAAAAGAAATGACTAAAGCTAAGGTTTACAATTTTAGAAAAGCAAACTATGAAGGTATGAAACAGAGACTAACAGAAGTAGATTGGAGTAAAATAGAGAAAACACCCACAGAAGAAGGATGGTTGTTCTTCAAAAATGTAGTACTAGAGGCGCAAAACAGTAATATCCCTAAAGTAGACAAATCTAAATGTAAAACTAAATTGCCAAAATGGTTTAATAGATCAATTAAAAAAAATATTCAGCGAAAAAAGGCACTTTACAGAGCATTAAAAAAGGACCAAAAAGAAAGTACGCAGAAAGAGTACACAGAACTGCAAACGCAAGTCAAAAAGGAAGTTAGAAAGGCCAAGAGAGAAATAGAAATAAACATTGCTAAGGGAGCTAAAACCAATTCCAAAATGTTTTTCCAATATTAGAACAGCAAGAGAACATTCAAAGAGGAGATTAAATGTTTAAGAGATACAAATGGCAAAATCGTAGATGAAGAAAAAAAAATAGCAAATATGTTAAATGATTACTTTTCACAAGTTTTTACAAAGGAAGATACTGACAACATGCCCCACATGTCATCCAGTTCCTATCCAGTTTTAAATAACTTTAGCATAACTGAGGCAGAAGTGTTAAAGGGACTAGGAGCTCTTAAAATAAACAAATCCCCTGGGCCGGATGAGATCCTCCCAGTAGTACTCAAAGAAATGAAAGAAGTAATTTACAAACCGCTAACCAAGATCATGCAGCAGTCTCTTGACACAGGGGTGGTACCGACAGACTGGAAAATTGCAAACGTAATACCGATCCACAAAAAGGGAAACAAAACTGAACCAGGTAACTACAGACCAATAAGCCTGACTTCTATTATATGCAAACTTATGGAAACTATAATAAGATCCAAAATGGAAAATTACCTATATGGTAACAGGGTACTGGGAGACAGTCAGCATGGTTTTAGGAAAGGGAGATCGTGCCTAACTAACTTGCTTGATTTTTTTGAGGATGCAACATCGATAATGGATAATTGCAAAGCATATGACATGGTTTATTTAGATTTCCAGAAAGCTTTTGACAAAGTCCCGCACAAAAGATTAATTCTCAAACTGAACGCAGTTGGGATTCAAGGAAACACATGTACATGGATTAGGGAGTGGTTAACATGTAGAAAACAGAAAGTACTGATTAGAGGAAAAACCTCAGAATGGAGTGTGGTAACCAGCGGTGTACCACAGGGATCAGTATTAGGTCCTCTGCTATTCCTAATCTACATTAATGATTTAGATTCTGGTATAGTAAGCAAACTTGTTAAATTTGCAGACGACACAAAAGTAGGAGGAGTGGCAAACACTGTTGCAGCAGCAAAGGTCATTCAAAATGATCTAGACAAGATTCAGAACTGGGCAGACACATGGCAAATGACATTTAATAGAGAAAAGTGTAAGGTACTGCACGCAGGAAATAAAAATGTACATTATAAATATCATATGGGAGATATTGAAATTGGAGAAGGAATCTATGAAAAAGACCTAGGAGTTTTTGTTGACTCAGAAATCTCTTCATCTAGACAATGTTGGGAAGCTATAAAAAAGGCTAACAAGATGCTCGGATACATTGTGAAAAGTGTTGAATTTAAATCAAGGGAAGTAATGTTAAAACTGTACAATGCACTAGTAAGACCTCATCTTGAATATTGTGTTCAGTTCTGGTCACCTCGCTATAAAAAAGATATTGCTGCTCTAGAAAGAGTGCAAAGAAGAGCGACCAGAATTATTCCGGGCTTAAAAGGCATGTCATATGCAGACAGGCTAAAAGAATTGAATCTGTTCAGTCTTGAACAAAGAAGACTACGTGGCGACCTAATTCAAGCATTCAAAATTCTAAAAGGTATTGACAGTGTCGACCCAAGGGACTTTTTCAGCCTGAAAAAAGAAACAAGGACCAGGGGTCACAAATGGAGTTTAGAAAAAGGGGCATTCAGAACAGAAAATAGGAGACACTTTTTTACACAGAGAATTGTGAGGGTCTGGAATCAACTCCCCAGTAATGTTGTTGAAGCTGACACCCTGGGATCCTTCAAGAAGCTGCTTGATGAGATTCTGGGATCAATACGCTACTAACAACCAAACGAGCAAGATGGGCCGAATGGCCTCCTCTCGTTTGTAAACTTTCTTATGTTCTTATGTTCTTATAATTGTCTGTCTGTTTATTTTTCACCTGCACCTGCACACTACTAACCCCTTAGCCACAGGACTCCATAAGCTGATATAGCAACGAATGAAACTGTTGTAAGTGTAATAAATCATGTAATAAATTGCTCACAATTATGGATTTGCAGCATTTGACTGATCACTTATGAACTGTGATGCACAACACATACAGTATAGTTGTGAATACACTAGGGTAACTGCATTTGAACAAAAAAAAAAAAGTAGAGGCAGTGCTTAAAAGTGTTTTTTATATATTTTTTGTATGTGATTTACCCCAGCATTCTGTTTACATGTTGAAATCTCTATTTAATGAATAGAGTTACAAGTATCCGGGACATCCTGATGTTCATGATTATTAGGCTATTATCTTGTTTATATTAAGCAATGAAATGGTTGAATCGATTGTATGGAAATGTGCCGTTCTCCTCCAAATGACACCATCTGAATCAATGTAGATTTTTAAACAAGGTAGAAATATAAATACATTTATGAATATATGCATGTTATTATTAATAAGCCTAACATAAATTCATGTTTTTAAAAATTGTTAAAAATGTAATACCCTAAAAATAATGGCTTGTTTTATGTATGAGAAGTCTATGTATATGTTATTAAGGGATCTAAAATGTGGTTCTACTTGGGAATGTTTGTTATAACAGTACAAAATAAAAAAAATAAATAGCAAATCAAAAACTTCCTTTAAGATATACAAAAAGGAGTACAATCTAAATGGAGGGATCTACATTCCATTGTATATAATACCATTGTAGCAATGCACTTGCTCCATAATGTGGGTCTAAGTTTCACCCACCTGTCCCTTTAATTAGGGTCAGTAGCCTGGCCAGGTTAAAACTCAACTTCCAATAGTTCCTTGATTTCACCCTCTGTTCATCCTCTCCCCCCATTGGCTCATTCAGATATCCACACCTCCAATCTCAGAGCTCCTTGGAAGCCAGTACTGGTATTTAAGCTGGCTGGGTAGGCCAGAGGGAGACTCTATTTACAAATAACAGCATATTACTTAATTACAGTGTAACTTTAACTTTATTTTAGATAAATACAGGTGAAAGTAAATGGATGCATTTACTCTTTTGATAATCTTGTACTTTGTCCAAACCTTTCTTTTTTGTTTACAGTGTTACTTGTTTAAGTTTAGTTGCTGTTCAAGGTCTGTTTCGGGGTTGTTTTTTTTGTTAGCATGTTCAGTCTCCATTTTGTTCCTGATTCTCCTGATATTTTCCAAACGGCTGTTCACCACTCAACCCGGTACTACTCAACAGACTCACCATTTTCTACGATCGCTATTTTTTCAAGAATCTTCATATATTATCATCAGTACAGGACTCTATTCGGGACTTCATTATTTGTTAGTGAGATTATTCCTTTTCTGTTTGCTGTTTTTTTCTACTTTGATACTTTGGTTCTGTAACTTTGGTTTTGTTCATTTGTTACTTTGGATTACATGTGCATTGTGTCACTGGACTTGTTAGGCCTAAATTTCATTTATCATCCACTGCCATCAAGACTGTCTTTGTAATTGTTTTCCCTGTATACTTATTCATTCACCTTTGTCTTTTTGGCCTGTCGGTGTGTTGGTTTTGTGTTGGTGTGGTGTTTGTGTGTGTGGGTTTATTGGAGGCCCACCGGACACATTCATTTTGCTTTAGTGTTAGTTTGTTTGGATGTTTGTTTAGTTCACTTTACTTTCTTACTCACCTGTCCTTCCACTAAATGTTCTCTGCGATAAGTTGTTGTCTGTATATTTCATTTATTACATTTTTACAACAATAAACCGATTGTTTGTGAAATTGACACCTCTGACATCCCTGCTTTTGCTGTCTGTCACACTTGCTGACTGAAGTTAGTTATAGATATTGGGCCAGTAGTATCTCCTTAGGGAGGACAGTGCAACTGTTTCTCAGTTGTGCAGAGTGATCGTTACACCATGTTTTAAAATCAGCCTTCCAGTGAAGAGTTTTGCTGTTTTCACCATGTTGCAGCGGCAAATCCTACATCACTTATAATTACCATTTGTACCAGTACCAAAAGTCTGAAACTTTCGTACATCAGATGTGAAAAAAAAAAAATAAAGAAATAGGTAGAAATAAATGATTTAAAAACTGCATAGAGGACTAAATATATTTAGAAGAAAAAAAATAAATGTAGAAATTAATGTTTATTATAAATGTATTAATACATTAATAAATAGCAAGCCAGAAAAATGTCATTAATTGATTTGGCTGTTTTTATCCAGAGCAATTGACATTTGTATAATATCCTCAACTCTGCTCTGCTCTTTCTTTACTCCACTTGGCTCTTTCTTTCATTCCACTCCAGATTAAATGGTTTTAAACAATATAGAGTATATATAATAAGTAAATAAACTAGCTGTTTTCACACCATCGTGTTGCCGATTGCAGATGAAAAGATGTAATGTACATTCAGAAAGGAATACCATTTAATTGTTCTTATTAATCGCATACCTTTACTCAAGTATAAAAAACATAGTGTTCAGAGAAGTTATCTAATTGAATTCGAAGATGCTTTCTCATTATTATTGTTTGGTACTGAAAAAATGCAAACATTTCAAACTTTGTGTATGATTTTGTGACAGAAATACAATGAGTTCTGTAAATCTCCGTCTTGACCTGTGAGGGTGCTAAATAGTGAAAGGAAAAGTATCTGGACAAGCTGGCCTGACAGTTCATTTCCGTGGTCAGGAAGTCGGTCAGTCTGGATGGAAGCGAGACTCTGTTGCAGGAACGTATTGACCCGGAAGATAAACGAGGTAGCAGCATCAAGCTGTAGACGCAGCTGGAATAGTTTACCAAGGGATCGTGCGGGGTAGCATAAAAGGGGCCAGAGAAACGTTAATCTTTAGTTTAGTTTTCCTTCACTTGGGTTGTATATGTAAACCTGTAAGGACTGACAGTGGCAGTGGAAACTGCCGAGGAATATTCGTGCGTGTTTGTTTGTTTTGAGTGTTAGTAATTGTCTTGTTTTATTGTATCACTGGATGGCTAAACACGTTCCGGAGCTGTAGCTTTTGGGGCCTGCACAACCCGGAACTGCACAGCACGAACTGTCGCAAAATAACGTTATCACCCACCATGAGCTACTACTACACCTGGGACAGGTGACCGTGTTTTGGTGTTGTGAGGCGGATAACGTTTAGTGTTTGGGACTGTAAACCTGTTTGTTTGGCTCCGCGCATTACACGTTGTTATTGCCGGAGCGTTTTTCTTTTGTTGGTCACCAGACCCGGATTATCATTAAAACCCCCGTTTCCTATCGGATTACAATTGTTTGCAATTTCTTCTGCACTGCATCACCTCTACACCTGTTCACAATCACCGGCCAAATTGCCACAGATTTGTATCAAATTATTAGCTTTATACAGGTCTTACTTATATCCGAATTCTCATAGGGTGCTCACAGCAACCCACAAACACGTATGAGTGAACTATCCTAAAGAGTGCTTAAAACATAAACCAAGTTCACAGCGCTGTTCGGTGCATAACTGTATAAGATCAATAATCACAGACAAATGGACACACACACACGGAGGATGTTGCTCTCATTTTTATATGGCACAAATGCAGCTCCACAATTGGGTGGGTGTGTATGTATGTATGTATGTATATGTGTGTGTGTGTGTGTATATATATATATATATATATATATATATATATATATATATATATATATATATAAATATATTACGTTTGCAAAACGCGATATACGCCGTTGGACGTTGGAAACTGAGCTAAAAGCAGGACCATTCATCTCACAGTGTTTACTTTTGGATGCTCGATGTCCTTTGTCGTCAAAAAACGATATAAACCACGTTAAATACAACTCAAATTTCTTTCCATAACGCGCTATACGCCAGCCTTCTAAATTAGCAAAATCCGACGTATCCACTGAGCCAATCGGCATGCAGTATTGCAATCGTGTGGCCCTATTGGCTGTGGCCAGGGGTATAGTAGTGTATATAATCTTGTAAATGGTGATTTTATGATTAAGTGATGAATAATTTTAAAAAATACAACAAAGTCAATTTTCTGACGTGGTGTAATAGTGAATAAGCATTCACAAATAATGCTTAGAAAACTCACTCGATTGGAACTGTGAAACCTCCTTTAATCTCCCTTGCAATGCCAGCCCCACTTAATGGTGTTTTCCGTTTGTGTTCTCCCTCTGTGAGGGATGCAAAGTTTATGGTTTTAATTTACTGAAACGCGTTGCATCTTTAGGAGTAAGTGTAAAGTCTTTTTGCAAAAATGAAGATTTATACTTATGACCATGACTGAAGATGTCATTAGCAAAGGGGGCCAGTTGTACTAACGAGGTCAAACACTAGGTCACGTTTTACTAAACATTTTAAAACTAATAAACAAACAATTACATAATGAACACTATCATAGTATGTTGCTTAAAACATAATAACACAATATTCATAATAAAGTTGAGATTTGTAAACAATAACACGTTTAAAGCTTGGGACTCGCTGTCTGTAGCTTGGTGGTGTTTACATTATCGTCAGCATATATTAAGTGATTGAAAGCTTCTTCACTTTTCTTATACCAAGACAGTATTGGTGAGCGATAATCAGTTTGTTTGAAAACCTGCCTTTAATCACCGAGGTGCACAGGTGGTGATTCCGTGAGTGCTCCAGGGCTCAAGCACAAATGGGAAAACAAGGTTCTGCACAGTGCAAATAAATCACCTGTTCTGTCAAATTATAGTGTGGATACTTCACAAGCAGAACTGTTATTGCAGCATATAAAAATCCATTTATACAAAGACTCCCAGCTTTCTTGAAAAGATCTGCGGTTCCTTTGTTTTTCTTCTGTATTTGTTTTTCTCTCATTAGTATCTATTGTAGATACATCAATTATATATATATATATATATATATATATATATATATATATATATATATATATATATATATGACAAGAAGAACTAACAATACAAATTATTACATTTATTAATATTCTCAAAGGAATTAGAATAAAGATTAGGCTTTATAGTTAAAAACATATGTATAAAGAAGAAACAAAATAAAACATCCAAGGAAAAGTAATGCATTGTTAAATGCTCATAATTAATCCTTGTTGTGCTCTCTGATCATAGAGTTCTGCATTAGTGAAGCAGTCTTAATAGTTCATCATGCATTGTTTGGTTCAGTCACGCATTACATATACACGCGCCAGCTTCCACATGGCTAAGTACGCATGTACAATGTTCCAGTATCTAGTTGGATAGATGCACATTACGTATTGTGACAATATCAAAAGCATGGCTTCAGTTCAGTTACTTGTAAACACACAATATAAGTTTGATACTTATTCTGTTGGTGCGATGTTTAAAACAAAGTCTTCTTAACACGGTCGTCCTCTCTGTGGAAGTTAGTTGTGTAGCAGTGCAGTATCTTCGTGAAGTCTGTAGGCAAAAGCTTTCGTCGTTCCGGAGGCAGCCCATCTTCTCCAGGACAGCTTTGAAGATTGCACCATTGTGTCTTTGTTGAAGAACTTCGGAGTTTGAGTTGAGAACGATGAGATGTTTTGAAGAAAGAGCGAATCCAGTGAGCTTGGATCCAGAGCATCCAGAGAGAGCCCAGAGAGAAAGAAAATGCTTGTTTTGAGTTTAAGCAGCGTGTGCTGAAAGCCTTATCAGAACAATTTCAATTTCCCATCTTTTTTAGAAGTGTCAGCTCTTACCGTCAAGTAAAACTTTTTTTTTTTTTTGTTTAATTATATATGTAGCTTGTAAGAATATAGACAGGTATTTGTTGTGTGTGTGTGGTAGTATATGTATGTGTTTATATACATATACCCACCATAGAAAAAACAAAAAAACTATGGTCTAGATTTAGAATAAATTCCAAAATAAATAAATACATAATTATAAAAAATGAGTATCTATACAGGTACACACATGTATGTATACAGACTGCACATAAATACTGTACTTGAATATTAAAAGGTACAGTTTAACATTTCATAAATTATTTCATTGTAAGAACTTAATCATCTGAAATATTACATATCTATCAACAAGGATCTGTATGCCTCAGCTTTATGTATAAAAACTAAAGACACAGAGTTTGTAAATAGTACATAATTTTGATGAATCATTCTGCAGGAGACATGGACCCATGCAGTCTACCCACTGTCCTATTGGCTACAGGGAACTAGTGGTTCCCTCCCTGAAAAATGCCAAAGTCAGACGTGGCAGAGATAATCATGTGGTACAAAGAGCAGCTCAAAAACTCTATCTCCCCAGTAAAGAGAAGGGACTCCCACATAGACTCAAAATCAAAGGAGAAACCCTTTTATCCCAATTTGATATATTTTTGTGTGCAGCTTACATGCCACCCCCCGATTCACCTTACTGTAAAGACGAATGCTTTGATAATCTCAAATAAGAGATATCACACTTCAAACAGCGGGCACTTTACTGCTGTGTGGAAATCTCAATGTTGGAACAGGCAGACAGATGGACTACAACAGTACAGAGGGGAACAGCCACCTGGTTGGACAGAGCCCTGTGTACCACATACACACATCACCACAGAGAAACAGCCATAAGAACATAAGAACATAAGAAAGTTTACAAACGAGAGGAGGCCATTCGGCCCATCTTGCTCGTTTGGTTGTTAGTAGCTTATTGATCCCAGAATCTCATCAAGCAGCTTCTTGAAGGATCCCAGGATGTCAGCTTAAACAACATTACTGGGGAGTTGATTCCAGACCCTCACAATACTCTGTGTAAAAAAGTGCCTCCTGTTTTCTGTTCTGAATGCCCCTTTATCTAATCTCCAGTTGTGACCCCTGGTCCTTGTTTCTTTTTTCAGGCTGAAAAAGTCCCTTGGGTCGACACTGTCAATACCTTTTAGAATTTTGAATGCTTGAATTAGGTCGCCACGTAGTCTTCTTTTTTCAAGACTGAACAGATTCAATTCTTTTAGCCTGTCTGCATATGACATGCCTTTTAAGCCGGGAATAATTCTGGTCGCTCTTATTTGCACTCTTTCTAGAGCAGCAATATCTTTTTATCTAGTGCATTGCTCTGTAAAGTGCCTTTTTTCACTGAATATTTTTTTTAATTGATCTATTAAACCATTTTGGCAATTTAGTTTACATTTAGATTTGTCTACTTTAGGGATGTAATTGTTTTGCGCCTCTAGTACTACATTTTTGAAGAACAACCATCCTTCTTCTGTGGGTGTTTTCCCTATTTTACTCCAATCTACTTCTGTTAGTCTCTGTTTCATACCTTCATAGTTTGCTTTTCAAAAATTGTAAACCTTAGCTTTAGTCATTACTTTTGGGGTTTTAAAAAACACTTCAAATGAGACCATGTTGTGGTCTGAGTTTGCCAGTGGTTCTCTGACCTCTGTTTTAGTTATTTTATCTTCGTTATTTGAAAAGACTAAATCAAGGCATGCCTCCCCTCTAGTCGATGCCTTGACAAATTGTGTTACGAAGCAGTCATTTGTCATTTCCACCATTTCTATTTCATGCTTCGTGCTACCCACCGGGTTTTCCCATTTTATTTGGGGGAAGTTGAAATCCCCCATTAGTATGGCTTCTCCTTTGCTACACACATTTCTAATGTCATTGTATAATAGATTATTGTGCTCACCGTCTGAATCTGGCGGTCTATAGCATGCTCCTATTATTATGCCCTTTGAATTTTTGTCTGTTATTCTGACCCATATTGATTCGGCTTTATTTTCTTTGTCCAGGTTTAACACCTGGGCTTCAAGACTGTTTCTTATGTATAGCGCTACCCCTCCTCCTCTTCTGTCCTGCCTGTCTTTCCTATACAGTGTATACCCACAAATATTATATTCGTCCCCATCACTCTCAGACAACCAAGTTTCAGTAACACCTATCACATCATAGTTACTTGTTAGTGCAGTAGCTTCAAGTTCTAGAATTTTGTTTCTGATACGTCTAGCATTTAGATAAATACATTTAATGGTTGTCTTACCTGAGTTGTTGTTCTTGTTTTGATGCGGTCTCCCTTCTGTTTTTTTGTTGATTTCTCCCCCCTTCCTTTCTAGTTTAAATGCTTCTGAACCTGCTCGAGGATCTTTTCTCCAAGTAGACTGGTTCCCTTGTTATTTAAGTGCAGTCCATCCCGTCTATACAGATAGTCCTTGTTGTAGAATGTGGTCCAATGATCAAGATAGGTGAAGCCTTCCCGTGTGCACCACGTCTTCAGCCATGCGTTTTGATTAATTATTTCCAGCTGTCCATATGGTCCTTTGCAAGGTGCCGGTAGTATACCAGAAAATACCACAGTTTTGGTTTTCTCTTTTAATTTCCTTCCTAGCTCTCTGAATTTGTTTTGCAGGGATTTTGGTCTGTCTCTTCCAATGTTGTTTGTACCGATGTGGACGACTACTACCGGGTCGTCTCCTGTTCGTTCTAGGAGCCTGTCCACGTTCTCAGTGATGTGCTTGACCGAGGCTCCCGGAAGGCAGCACACTGTTGTAGTAAGGGGGTCCAAACTGCGAATTGAACTTGCTGTGTTTCTCAATATGGAGTCCCCAACAATCATGACCTCCCTTCTTTTTGCTGTCTGGTCACCACTGTCAATGGGGTCCTGGATGTTGTTCCTTTCATTCTCTTGTTGTTGGTTCTGCTCATCAAAATTCTGAAGTGACTCAAATTTGTTGGTTGTTTTGATTTCTGGTGGTTGTGTTTGCCGAAGTTTCTTTTTTTCCCTGCTTCTGCCTACCTGAATCCAGCTGTTCTGACCTTCTATCTCCCTGGTGGCTTTCAGTCTGTTAGGGGTGAGGCAGACTTCCATGAATTGTGGGTGTGCCAGTTCCTCAAGTTCCTGTTGCTGTCTCACTTCTTCCAGCTCCAATTCTAGCATACTTACTAGTTTATGCAAGTCCTGGATCGCGCAGCACTTTACGCACACTTGGTTTAGCTCCGCTGGGTTTTCTCGGATTTCCCACATCAAGCAGGTGTCACAGATTACTGGCTTGAAGACCATGTTGAGGGTTTTTTTTTTAAGTTTAGTTTCTTCTGCAGCCGTCAGCCTGCTTTCAAACTGCTTTTAAACTGCTCTGTACTTTTCCACGCCTGTATTTCTCCTACTCGCTGTAGTTCTCCCACTCACTGTCGCTGGGAAGACTGCCTCGTTTAACTGCGTTGTTCTACTGTGCTGTTGGCTCCTCCCTTCGCCCGTGTCTCAGAACGGCGCTGAATTTGAATCAGCTGCTCCGAGTTTCAGCTAGTTTGTTATCAGAAAAACACACGCGGCTATTTGACTTTGAGCTGCTGCTGTGTTTCCCCAATGTCCTGTGTTTTCTGATTAAAGCAATTAAAGATGCAATTTCTCCTTACTGCTTCTAAACTGCTCTGTACTTTTCCACGCCTGTACAGTGTGGTGGATGAGAGCAGAAAATGGTTAGTGCATCTCTGGAAAGGCCTGGACCCTCAATGCTTTTACAGTCAGGCAACAAATGCTCCTGTCAGACCACAATCACATAACCCTTTCCCTGAAAAGATCAGAGCAGTCCAACGCCGATTTGAACCCACCTGCCAAATTATTACACCTCAAACACACATACAAATGGACAAAAAACAGCATGGAGGACTATAAAGATACACTCACCAGTGCTGAGATAGAAAGCCTGTTAAACAACTTTCAGATTAAACAATATCAAAAAACCCAAACTGGAATAAACCTGACTATTAAAGATTTAAATAACATATTTGAAAACACAGCAGCTAATTCGAACCTCAAAAAAAAAGAAAATTATGGGAAAAAAAGAACCCAAAAAACAAACCTACAGAAAAGTGGTTAGACAGCGAATGTAAGCATGTCAGAAAAAAAATTAAGACTGCTGAGCAACCACAAACACAGAGAACCCAAGCACACTGAATTACATCTGCTCCAATCAGAAACACAGAGAACCCAAGCACACTGAATTACACCTGCTGAGCAAACAGAAACACAGAGAACCCAACCACACTGAATTACACCTGCTGAGCAAACAGAAACACAGAGAACCCAAGCACACTGAATTACACCTGCTGAGCAAACAGAAACACAGAGAACCCAACTACACTGAATTACACCTGCTGAGCAAACAGAAACACAGAGAACCCAACCACACTGAATTACACCTGCTGAGCAAACAGAAACACACAGAACCCAAGCACACTGAATTACACCTGCTGAGCAAACAGAAACACAGAGAACCCAACCACACTGAATTACACCTGCTGAGCAAACAGAAACACAGAGAACCCAACCACACTGAATTACACCTGCTGAGCAAACAGAAACACACAGAACCCAAGCACACTGAATTACACCTGCTGAGCAAACAGAAACACAGAGAACCCAAGCACACTGAATTACACCTGCTGAGCAAACAGAAACACAGAGAACCCAAGCACACTGAATTACACCTGCTGAGCAACCAGAAACACAGAACCCAACCACACCTCAGCTACTGCCAGACACTAAGGCAATACAAACACCTGCTGAGAAAGAGTATGTGTCCAATAAACTAACCCAAATCGAGGAATCAATTGTGCAAAACTAATTTTCAGAATTATGGAACAAACTAAGTCCTTCTAAAAATGACAGAACCAGCAATCCAAAATGGAAATACCGTATTACTTCAATTTGGCACTGCAGTGTTTATTTTAAATTGATCAAAATTTGACGCTAAAGATGTCGACCTATATACAAGGGCGACTTTTATTAATAATACTAATATTTTATTACATGATTTATGACATTTTAGAAGTTCATGGGTGCTTATTTTCTGTAACCTGTATGTAGCAGCATGTGTGTCTGTGGCTAACCTACTTTGACTACAGTACATTTATCAGTGATTAGTTTGATTTCTGTAAAAACAATGTATCCTACTCGTTTTTTTTTTCTCACTGTAACTTGTTTATTTGTAATTTCTCTGCAAGAGAAACCTAAACTAAATCTTCTCTAGATAATAAGCATATTGTTTTTATTTATTCGGCAATTACAACTGAACTAAAAACAAAACAACAAAACTAACTATAAGAACTTCAGAAGGCTGCTGTTCTGTACGTAGTTTATCTTGCATTTTCTTTCAGTGCTTACTATGTGTGTGTACATTAGTTTGTAATTTCCATGCTAGACTGAGGCTCCTGTCTCTTCGGGGGGCGTAACAGATAAACGCGCAACACTGACTATTTGTTTATTGTGTGAGTTTTTTTAGTAGGGGGAGAAAAAAAATACCTTAATGTTTCTTAATTGATAGCGGCGTTTATTCGAGGGCGGCCTCTATTATAAAGCTGACATATGACTATAGCGTCAATATAAGGGCGTCTTTAATACGAGGGCGGTGACAAATTGAAGTAATACGGTATTTAGATAAAACTGGTGCATCTTCCTGATTTGTGCACTTTGTCTAAACTATTGTTCCCATAAGTCATTGTTTTTCATCTGTAATTATTTCATTGGTCTTTGTCATTCTCTGTGGGTGTATGTGTGTTGTATTTGTGAGTGGGGGTTTGTTGGAGACCCTCCGGACACTACACTCATTTCTATTTTGTGATACTGTTTGGTCTTCTGTTTCTACCTGCATACTTATCCATACCTTTATTTACTTACCTGCTCTCTACAGTTATCTATTTTCTTTCATATCATTATTGGAATTACTGTTTTCTACATTTCTTCTTTTTCTCTGTTTCTTTTCTGTTCTGTGCCCATTTGTATTTTGTTTTGTTCATTTTTCATTTGTTGATATTATAGTTCACAACAGTAAACTGGTTGTTTGTGAAATTGACACCTCTGACGTCCCTGCGTTTGCTGTCACTCTTGCTGACTTGTTTGATAACATTAAATAGGGCCAGTATTATCTCCTTAGGGAGGACAGTGCAACTGCCTTTCAGTTGTGCCGAGTGACTGTTACAAACCACCGAGGTATCTATGTGAACTAGGGATGTCATGGTATAACGGTTTTATGGTAAACCATGGTATTTTTCTATACCATCTGTACACCAAGTTCACGGTATCGGAGCATTTTCGTATTCACCGTTTGTCCATCGGTGAGCTGCACTGGCATTTTGGGGTGTTGTTTGTTTCTTTCCTGATAATTTTAGTTTATGAATGAGTCAAACAGTGCAGCAACTGTTTCAATCAATTGCCATGCAGGTGCTGGCATTTAGCATTTCAACCAATTGGCACCAAGCAATACTTTGCAAGAGCGGGCGTTCATGGTTTCAAACTATTGCTAGTCGTATCAGCATCAGCTTTTCCTAACTGTGATGTCAGCTGGCAAACCTTAAAAATAAATCTCTAACTTATAGAACGCCACATAAAACAATCAAGAATAAAAATATTTTACTATGTTTTGGTAGCAGTAGTAGCTGAGAGACTCAGGGACTCTGGCAGCATGTGCATAAACTCTAGGATTACAGTACAGCATAAACTCTGGGTGAGATTTTGTGCAAACAGCAGATCCCTCCAAGAAAATAGTTTGAACACTAATTTGAAGAATAATGCATGTTTTTATTTATTTTACGCCTCATTAATGCAGTGGTTTCATTAGCATGGTAGTTTCTGTACTGTCATTTATAAATTCTGTGACGTGTATAGAATACGTTTTAATTGAAGCTGCATAGTTTGTCGCAGTGCTAAACAAAACAATTGCATTGCTTGTTCGGTTTTGCCAAGTACGTACTGTATTGCTGCTGCATCATAAAGAAAATACAGCTGCATAAGGATTATACCTTTCTACCAAAGAACATATTCTTAAAAAAACTGTGCAAGAGAAGTGACTTATGAACTGTAAGTACACAACTTTATTATTATGTATATTATTTAAGTAAGCTGCCAAATGTCCTGGGAAAGTATAAATCAAATTCTGTTCTTACATTGCATGTGTAAACTGTACTGTATTACTGCAGATACTCTGCCCCCCTTTGCAACCTAGTTTTTATTTTCTCTTGAAAATCAGACTGTTAGCACACAGAAAGCGTGTTTTCACTTTTTTTTTCTTAGTTTTTAGTGGAATCACTATAATCTTTACCCATGTATGCATTGTTTTTAAATACCTCCACAAGAGGAAATTTTAATTGTGATTTTTTTTTAATGCAGATCTAGACAATGTCTGACTGCCTAATTGTAGCAAAGTGGTGAATGAGTGCAGTGCAGAGTGGATTAATAACACAGACAGTGATTCACAGGTGCAAGGGTGTTTATTGATGGTTTCAAAATCCAGAGCCTTACGGCAAACAACTGTAAGTAATAAATGTTACAAAGTGAGCAGCGTGTATCATCTTGTTTGTAATCCCCGGGTTTGACCCGTAACCAAAAGTCCCGTTTACACCGACATGTAACACAAAACACATATTCTGTTCCTACAGGAAGTGAATTAGTGCTTGTGGTGCAAAGACAGTTTTCTCCGTGAACGGGAAGTGCTGGTGTCCGGGTTTAATGCTGGCCTGCCACGACAGCTCCGGTATTAGTAGTCTTAGAAAACAGACAAACAAATGAACAGTCAACTAGGCAAACTAACAAAAGTCAACACTCATGTTTCTCAGTAACATAGGGGTCTCCTTTTAGGTTTGTTTCTAACCATTTACAAAAAGGAACCGATCACTTATGCTACACCCCCTATTAATACCCTCTCTTATGACCCCTAGGTTAACGAGCTCATACACTCCTCCATTCCTCTCCAGTCCGGGTCATTGAGCTTGGGTGCCGTAGTTCAGCCCCCTTCCTAAATGACCGACTTCTATCTACCCTACGGAATAAATTGTCGTGCCATTTGATTAAGGGTACTCTGTTCCTTTTACACAGCGCCCTCACAGGTCGGGAGGGAGATCTAACACCAAGAACCATTCGATCTCTGTCACACTAATAAACATTGCTGATTTAAAATGTAAATCTTCATATCTGCAACAGTCCCCCTTGCTGTTCCGTTTAACTCAGATACTGTAATAAAATAAGTATGCAGTTGTGCTGCTGTTAACAGTACACGTTCAATATTCCATTATGTATGTTAGGTGTGTGCAAATTTATTAAAACAATCCCTGCCTTTGTAATTTGATTAGTTGTACTATGTATAGTACCTTTTTCATTTGCAAATGGAGATTTCAAAGCCAGAGCAGTTCATTAGTGTGGTATAATTAAATACAGACATTATGCTGTAATATTTTGTTTTTCAAATTGATGGAAACTTTATTTTCACAACAAGCTTTGTAGTAGAAATTTAACAACAGCAATGTAACTAAGATTTGTTTTAAAACCTTAAAGAAAAGTTTTTTTAGTTTTTAGTTTTTTTTTTGTTAAAAAATGACTTGACCACTGTGTATTTCTTTAAATAGTCATTTAAAAACAGATTACAAAAAAATGACATTATACCGCAGTACGACAATAACCATTGTATATTTTTTGACCGTTACCATACCGTCAAAATTTTATACCATCACATCCCTAGTGTGAGCAGTAATCTGGGGAAGATGTTATGCAGTATAATTAACACCCTTCCTGAGTAAGAGTCAGGTTGGCTTTCTATCGAACCACAGCACCTCTGACCATACCCTACACCCCCAATAAACAAACATGTCCACTAAACAAACAAAGGGAAAATATTTGCCTGTTTTATAGATTTTAAAAAAAGCATTTGATTCAATTTGGCATGAAGGACTGTTCTTTAAACTTCTCCAAAGTGGTGTAGGGGGTAAATTATACAACATAATAAAGTCAGTGTATTCAGTGTGGTGTGAAAATTGGTAACAAAAGAACAGAATTCTTCACACATGGTCTTGGAGTAAGACAGGGCTGTAGCCTGAGCCCAACCCTATCAACATCTACATAACTGAGTTGGCTAAAGTACTGGAACAGTCTGCAGTCCCTGGTCTCACATTACACAAGACAGCAATTAAATTCCTGCTCTATGGAGATGACCTGGTCCTGCTGTAACCCACACAGCAGGGTCTTCAGCAAAGCTTGTTACTGTGAGAGCAGTACTGTCAGAACTGGACACTGGCAGTAAACCTGGACAAGACTAGAGCTATGGTCTTCCAGAAAAAGGCAGATCTCAGTTAAACAAGCATTGCTTCACTCTGGACAACATCACAGTGGAGCACAGCATACCTGGGTCTAAAAGACCAACTGAATTATAACACCTGGAAAATGGCATAAACTATTCTACAGCTGCACAGAAACATACCCAACCATGCGTGCAGGGCTGAAATGGGCTGCTTCCCATTGCTCCTCAAAATGTATATTTTTTTATTTAGCAGACACCTTTATCCAAGGCGACATAGAGACTAGGGTATGTGAACTATGCATCAGCTGCAGTCACTTACAACAACATCTCACCGAAAAGACGGATTACATTAAGTGACTATTTCAGGGTCACACAATGAGGATCACACACAGTGAGTGAGCCGGGATTTGAATCTGGGACCTCCTAGTTACAAGCCCTTTTCCTAACCACTGGACCACACAGCCATTCAATTTCAATAATTTCAATAATTTCAGTAAGTCGAGATTACCCCAATTAGGTCGCCGTGTAGTCGTCTTTGTTCAAGACTGAATAGATTCAATTCTTTTAGACTGTCTGCATATGACATGCCTTTTAAACCCGGAATAATTCTGGTCGCTCTTCTTTGCACTCTTTCTAGAGCAGCAATATCCTTTTTGTAGATATGTAACCAGAACTGAACACAATATTCAAGACGAGGTCTTACTAATGCATTGTACAGTTTTAACATTACTTCCCTTGATTTAAATTCAACACTTTTCACAATGTATCCGAGCATCTTGTTGGCCTTTTTTATAGCTTCCCCACATTGTCTAGATGAAGACATTTCTGAGTCAACAAAAACTCCTAGGTCTTTTTCATAGATTCCTTCTCCAATGTCAGTATCTCCCATATTATATTTATAATGCACATTTTTATTTCCTGCATACAGTACCTTACACTTTTCTCTATTAAATGTCATCTGCCATGTGTCTGCCAAGTTCTGAATCTTGTCTAGATCATTTTGAATGACCTTTGCTGCTGACGCTTGGCAGGCAGTTCCTCCCGCTGGCGTCCGGGAAGGCAAAGGAGAAGCCATACTAATGGGGGATTTCAACTTCCCCCATATAAAATGGGAAAACCCGGTGGGTAGCACGAAGGATGAAATTGAAATGGTGGAAATGACAAATGACTGCTTCCTAATACAATTTGTCAAGGCACCGACTAGAGGGGAGGCATGCCTTGATTTAGTCTTTTCAAATAACGAAGACAGAATAACTAAAACAGAGGTCAGAGAACCACTGGCAAACTCAGACCACAACATGGTCTCATTTGAAGTGTTTTTTAAAACCCCAAAAGTAATGACTAAAGCCAAGGTTTACAATTTTAGAAAAGCAAACTATGAAGGTATGAAACAGAGACTAACAGAAGTAGACTGGAGTAAAATAGGGAAAACACCCACAGAAGAAGGATGGTTGTTCTTCAAAAATGTAGTACTAGAGGCGCAAAACAATTACATCCCTAAAGTAGACAAATCTAAATGTAAAACTAAATTGCCAAAATGGTTTAATAGATCAATTAAAAAAAGCATTAAAAAAGGACCAAAAACAAAGTACGCAGAAAGAGTACATGGAACTGCAAACGCAAGTCAAAAAGGAAGTTAGAAAGGCCAAGAGAGAAACAGAAATGAACATTGCTAAGGGAGCTAAAACCAATTCCAAAATGTTTTTCCAATATTACAACAGCAAGAGAACATTCAAAAAGGAGAGCAAATGGCAAAATCGTAGATGAAGAGAAAAACATAGCAAATATATTAAATGATTACTTTTCACAAGTTTTTACAAAGGAAGATACCACATGTCATCCAGTTCCTATCCAGTTTTAAATAACTTTAGCATAACTGAGGAAGAAGTGTTAAAGGGACTAGGAGCTCTTAAAAGAAACAAATCCCCTGGGCCGGATGAGATCCTCCCAGTAGTACTCAAAGAAATGAAAGAAGTAATTTACAAACCGCTAACCAAGATCATGCAGCAGTCTCTTGACACAGGGGTGGTACCGACAGACTGGAAAATTGCAAACGTAATACCAATCCACAAAAAGGGAAACAAAACTGAACCAGGTAACTACAGACCAGTAAGCCTGACTTCTATTATATGCAAACTTATGGAAACTATAATAAGATCCAAAATGGAAAATTACCTTTATGGTAACAGGGTCCTGGGAGACAGTCAGCATGGTTTTAGGAAAGGGAGATCGTGTCTAACTAACTTGCTTGATTTTTTTGAGGATGCAACATCGATAATGGATAATTGCAAAGCATATGACATGGTTTATTTAGATTTCCAGAAAGCTTTTGACAAAGTCCCGCACAAAAGATTAATTCTCAAACTGAACGCAGTTGGAATTCAAGGAAACACATGTACATGGATTAGGGAGTGGTTAACATGTAGAAAACAGAAAGAATGGAGTGTGGTAACCAGCGGTGTACCACAGGGATCAGTATTAGGTCCTCTGCTATTCCTAATCTACATTAATGATTTAGATTCTGGTATAGTAAGCAAACTTGTTAAATTTGCAGAAGACACAAAAGTAGGAGGAGTGGCAAACACTGTTGCAGCAGCAAAGGTCATTCAAAATGATCTAGACAAGATTCAGAACTGGGCAGACACATGGCAAATTACATTTAATAAAGAAAAGTGTAAGGTACTGCACGCAAGGAAATAAAAATGTACATTATAAATATCATATGGGAGATACTGAAATTGGAGAAGGAATCTATGAAAAAGACCTAGGAGTTTTTGTTGACTCAGAATGTCTTCATCTAGACAATGTGGGGAAGCTATAAAAAAAGGCTAACAAGATGATCGGATACACTGTGAAAAGTGTTGAATATAAATCAAGGGAAGTAATGTTAAAACTGTACAATGCACTAGTAAGACCTCATCTTGAATATTGTGTGCAGTTCTGGTCACCTCACTATAAAAAAGATATTGCTGCTCTAGAAAGAGTGCAAAGAAGAGCGACCAGAATTATTCCGGGCTTAAAAGGCATGTCATATGCAGACAGGCTAAAAGAATTGAATCTGTTCAGTCTTGAACAAAGAAGACTACGTGGCGACCTAATTCAAGCATTCAAAATTCTAAAAGGTATTGACAGTGTCGACGCAAGGGACTTTTTCAGCCTGAAAAAAGAAACAAGGACCAGGGGTCACAAATGGAGTTTAGAAAAAAGGGGCATTCAGAACAGAAAATAGGAGACACTTTTTTACACAGAGAATTGTGAGGGTCTGGAATCAACTCCCCAGTAATGTTGTTGAAGCTGACACCCTGGGATCCTTCAAGAAGCTGCTTGATGAGATTCTGGGATCAATATGCTACTAACAACCAAACGAGCAAGATGGGCCGAATGGCCTCCTCTCGTTTGTAAACTTTCTTATGTTCTTATGTTCTTATGTCCTTAATTACGCTTCTCTCTCTCCCCAGGTTTCGATCAAAAATTAATTACGCTTCTCTCTCTCCCCCGTTCTCCACTCCCAAACACACAACCTCGAGTGAGTGAAAACATGCAGCTTTTATGCAGCTGTACCGAGACTCGATTGCTAATCAATCATTCAATTGGAGTCTCGGTACAACTGCACGTGAATTAAGTGTAATTCCCTGTGCTCACATATTACATTTTACCTGCACATGAAGTGTTGTGCAATCCTCGTGCCTAAATACAAATATACATTTTAAACACTCGTGTTACACTGACCTGTTTATATCCTGGGTACCAATGACTATACACCAACATTAACACACAACACAAAATACACACAGGGGCGGGAACTTTACCACATCTACCCCCCTTGTGCAAAGCACACCTGGCCTCAATGGCCACCTCCCCCCTTAAAATCCCAAAAGTCTCGCTCAAAGTCCTGGGCCAAGAACAGGGACTTTAAGGGGTTGATGGGAGGCAATGTTGCCAGTAGCCAGGCTGCTACTGGCCATGCTGTCAGCAGATGTGCTGACAGTTGGGCGAATCTCTCCTCCCGCTGTACCACTGGAAGCGGAAATGCTGCCAATTGTGCGGCTGTCAGCAGACATGCTGACAGCTCCCAGACTGACTCCTTTAGCCGGGACAAGTCCAGCAGTGGAAAAGCTGCTGGGGTTGGTGGTTTCCAGACCTCCCCCAAGATCTCCGGCAGCGAAACTGCTGCGGGAGAAGGTGGTCTCCTGACCTCTCCCCCCTTTTTCATAGCCGGCAGCTCCCTCTGGTGCGGCTCCGGCCACACTGACAACTGCGGCCAAGCAGAGCTGACTGCAACCCCTGGCAAAGCAGTTCCAGCGACCCCAGACGATGTGGAGCAACAGGCAACCCCAGGCGTTGCCAGGCAGGCATCCTTGGGCGAAGAGAGGCAGGGAGTCAGGACAGACTGGGGTGCGGGTGTTGGCCCTCTTCTCGGCCACTGCGGCAGTGCAATTCTTCCCTGTGCTTCCCTCAGCAGCCTATGCAAGGGCTGCTGAGGACCGCCAGCATCTATTCCAGGTCCTTCTGGTGCAGAGAGAGGCAGCTCCTGCTCCTCTCCCCCTGCTGATGATGGAGACAAAGACAGCTCCAGCTCCTCTCCTCGTGATGGTGGGGGAAGTGATACGAGCAGGCATTCATCCTCTGCTGGTGGGGGAAGTGATACCAGCAGGAATTCATCCTCTGCTGGTGGAAAGGGACCCAACAGGCATTCACCCTGCTGCTCTGCTCCTGGCGACGGAGGTGGGAGCGGGGTGTAGTCTCCTGGCGACGGAGGTGGGAGCAGCTTGTAGTCTCCTGGTGACAGTGATGAGAGCAGCCTGTAGTCTACCCTTGTTACAGGGGACTGGTGCGGCTCTCCCTCAATTGCAGGGAAAGGTGATGGAGGCAGAGGAAGCACCCGCTCCTCTCCTCCAGGTGGTGACAGTAAGGGAACCGATACCAGCTGACACTCACCCTCTGCTGGTGGAGATGGGGACAGCAGGCATTCTTCTTTTTGCTGGTGGAGATGGGGACAGCAGGCATTCTTCCTCTGCTGATGGAGATGGGGTCAGCAGGCATTCTTCCTCTGCTGGCGGAGGTGGCAACAGCAGTCCCTCGGGCTTTGGAGACAGTGGTGGGACCTCTCCCTGTGGCGCTGGAGGCAAAACCAGCACAGACTCCCTCTTGGGTGGTGGACGCACAGACTCCCCCCTTTTTGGCTGTGGAGCTGGCATTCACTTCTTCCAATTTCTGTGGGCTGGTCTCGGTGCCTTCAGGCGAAGCCACTCCTCCGCATCCTCCACCTCTCCCCGATTAAGGGCCTTCAAAAAGAGAGGGTCTTTATAGGGGCAAACTTCCCGGAGGTGCCTATACTCCATGCAGAAGGCACACCATGGAGCCCCTCCTTCCTTCAACTCTTCCTGGAGATTACGCTATGGCTGCCTTTCTTCCTCCCATCCCATTTTTTTTTCTTTTTTTTTTCGAAATGAATTTTTCACCCGCAGTATCCCTGGTCTGACGCTTGGAGGCACTGTTGTCCTGGTTCTGACACCACATGTGACAAAGACGGCTGTAGTGGGGACATCAGACCAGAAGAAACACAGTACTGCAAGATGAAATGATAAATGGATGCACTGCTGTGCCGTTTATTATTATAAAATAACAGGACAAAAACAGGACATGGCACTCGTCGCAAAAAGACAAACAAAATTGAACTACACAGACAAACACGGTGAGCTTCTACTTTTTATTAAACGATTATTATTATTACTACCTCCGTCTCCACACCCGTTCTCCACTCACCGAACTCGATTGCTAATCAATCATTCAATTGGAGTCACAGTACAACTGCAAGTGAATTAATAAAGTGCAGTTCCCTGTGCTCATATATTATTACGTATTACTTGCACGTGAAATGTTGTGCAATTCTCATGCCTAAATACAAATATACATTTTAAACACTTGTGTTATACAGACCCATTTATATCCCGTGTAGCAATGACTATACACCAACATTAACACACAACATATAACACAAAATACACACAGGGGCGGGCACTTTGCCACAATGATACACAAAGAACAACATTCCTCCGTCCAGGGGAGCAACCACCAAGAAAAGGTATTAAAACCAAAACTCATCTAGGACAACTGGAAGCTGCTAGAGACTGGAAAATGATGGCAGATGTTGGACAACGGCTTTCCCACCTGAGATTGCCACCACTAACCTTCAACCTGATAGTCCTGTGGTCTGGATCAGCATGCCTTGTTCGCCTGGTAGAGTTAAAAGTGCCATGAGAGGATGCTGTGGATGAGGCTTATAAAAGGACCAGTTGGTACTGTTTCAGTTGAAAAGATTGGTTAATAATTTCTAAAACAAAGTCACATAGCTCACTAAAAATGCCTTTGAGGATTTTCGTTGGAATTGGATCTAAAAAAACAAGTGTAAGAGTTCATCTATATCACTAACTTACTCAAATCTTGTATTGTAATAAAGGAATTATTCCATAAAATAAGTCATTGGTCTAAATGGCACATTAAGATCAGAACCACCCTGAAAAATAGTAGTAGGATTTAATGTTGAGAATTTTGGAACATCTAAGCCATGATAAATTACATGATTAATTAATTGCCTCGGCTCAGGCTTGTTTACACCCTTTAAAACACTGACCCAGACACGGAACTTCAGTTTGACCACTGTTGTGTACTTTTATTATGTACAAAGTAAGCAGTAAGACACGACACGGTGTTGGTTGTGCTACAATAACCGCACGCCCAGGGGTGTAGTAAGGCACGACGAGGCTGTAGGCCCTGGAAGTGCGGTTCTTTTAGCACAACCAACACCCTGGAGTGTCTTATTGCGCTTATAAAATGGGTTACTAGTTTTTAGAAATAGATAGACACATTTGTAATTATACATTAAATAAATTCAAATAAATAAATCATCCAGAATATTTTCAGTATTTGTCTCATGAAGTTGACTGTACCAGAAAATGTACAATTTTCCAAATTAAATGGCTGGTTACACAGTTGGACAGATTGCGCAGTAGTAGGCACTGTTTGGTGAGTAGGGGAGTTTGTTTCTGCCTTTTGTTTATGAGTTGGTACTCTACGGTACTCCAGAGAGGATGTAACTCCAGGACTTCCTGTCTTTCTCAGCTGGTGCTCAATAACTTCTTAAACTACCTTACAAAATGGGTTGGGAGATATCTGCATTGGAGTACCGATGACTTAAGTTTGTTTAAGTCTTTTTGGGATACAGCAGGGTTTTGTTGTGTGACTTGTTTTTTTCTTGTCACGTGTACGTTTTCAGGACAGAAATGAAGACGCTGTTTTAAAGTGGGTTTCTCAAATTCCATTTATGCCTGTTGCCATGTTATGGTACAGGTCCGAATTTCACAGTTTATTCTTATTGTTATCCATGCAATGGCACAAGCAATGTGTCGGCAATGTTCTGTTGAATATTCCCTTGCCATCTAATCAACATCTGCCATTGTGTTTGTTATGCAAGCAAGTATTCTCAAATGAGGAATGAAACCATTGCATTTGAAGGAACATATCTTGACGATTCATCCAGATAAAGCAAGCAAAGAATTACCGTTTTTTTCAAGTTCTGCGAGAAAAGTTTAGCAAGCAGGGTTCCTTCAATTATATTTTCAAGAGGAAACAAAAAGCAGAATGCTAGTGGACTTACTGCTTCGTACAAGATTTCCTTGCTTTTAGGGGAAAAACTCCTCATTCTCGCAATTAACCCTTAGCAGTCCATTTATTCAGCACTTGTCAGGCCTGTCAGGTCTAATTTATTTTCACACACGCTGTTTATTTTACATGCGCTGTTTAAATTTTTGTTTATTTCAGAGAAAAACAGGTTTAACCCTTTCAACCTGTTTTTTCTCTAGAAAAAGCAGAGAAAACCATTCAATGGCCAAGTGAGACCAATAGGAGCCAAATGAAGCTGAAAAAAAGAGTATCTAAGCAATACACATAGCCCCTGCACCACAGAGATAATGATGGACACAAACAAAGGAGATAGCCGCTTCTGCTCCAATTTATTTTCACACATCCTGTTTATTTTACATGAGCTGTTTTAATTTTTTTTTTCAGAGTAAAACAGGTTTAAAACGCATTGCATGGCAAAATGACATCAGTACTGCCTCTCCAGCCAAGCCCCACCCGTTGTTCGCTGTATTTTTCACATACCTCTTTATAGACGTGCATACTGATAATTCCTCTCCTGATCACTCGTTTTATAACCAAACTCCTCAATGATGCGATCAAAGTCATTATTTTATTACTATAACATCTCAAAAAGCTCTGCAAATGTCAGTGATATTCTTTGAGCGCTGGATGCAGAAGTAGCCCTCTCCTTTGTTTGTGTCTCTGTTATCTCTGTGGTGCAGGGGCTATGTGTACTGCTCAGATCCCCCCCTTTTTGTTTGGCTTCTCTTGGCTCCTATCGGTCTCATTCGGCCATTGAAAGATTTTCTCAGCTTTTTCCGGAGAAAAAAACTACTACAGACCTGTACTTGTTGACGTCTTTTTGATGATGTCGGACAGGGTCCGACATCGGACTGGAAAGGGAAAATTGAAATGTCGGACCTGGTCCGACATAGGACCACAAAGGGTTAAAGACGCATCCACAGTAATGGAGCATGATCCAACCAGAATTGTTAAAACAATTCCTCTGAACATAAGAAATAGAACATAAGTTTACAAACGAGAGGAGGCCATTCGCCCCATCTTGCTTGTTTGGCTGTTAGTAGCTTATTGATCCCAGGATCTCATCAAGCAGCTTCTTGAAGGATCCCAGGTTGTCAGCTTCAACAACATTATTGGGAAGTTGGTTCCAGACCCTCAGGATTCACTGTGTAAAAAAGTGTCTCCTATTTTCTCTTCTGAGTGCCCCTTTGTCTAATCTCCATTTGTGACCCCTGGTCCTTGTTTCTTTATTCACGTTGAAAAAGTCCCTTGAGTCAACATTGTCAATACCTTTTAGAATTTTGAATGCTTCAATTAGTTTGCAGCGTAGTCTTTTTTGTTCAAGATTGAATAGATTCACTTATTTTAGCCTGTCTGCATTGACATGCCTTTTAAAGTTGGAATAATTCTGGTCACTCTTCTTTGCACTCTTTCTAGAGCAGCAATATCCTTTTTGTAGCGAGGTGACCAGAACTGAACACAGTATTCAAGATGAGGTCTTACTAATGCATTGTACAGTTTTACATTACTTCCCTTGATTTAAATTCAACACTTTTCACAATATATCCGAGCATCTTGTTGGCCTTTTTTTGTAGCTTCCCCACATTGTCTAGATGAAGACATTTCTGAGTCAACAAAAACTCCTAGGTCTTTTTCATAGATTCCTTCTTCAATTTCAGTACCTCCCATATGATATTTATAATGCACATTTGTATTGCCTCTTCTATGTCACTCTTCTGTCATTTGCCATGTGTCTGCCCAGTTCTAATCTTGTCTAGATCATTTTGAATGACCTTTGCTGCTGCAACAGTGTTTGCCGCTCCTCCTATTTTTGTGTCATCTGCAAATTTAACAAGTTTGCTTACTATACTGGAATCTATGTCATTAGTGTAGATTAGATCAATAGGTTCATTGATTGCTTGATGGGTGGATCTGTCAGTTGTAGTCCACTTCCGATACTCCACTGCGTCCATCAAGCTATTTTGAAAGAGCATTTGTAGATGACTTGAAATCTTCAAGTAATAGACAATTTTCACACTTTCCTAAGTGGCAAGTGGCACATGAGATAAGATAAGCAATGTCGACAGTGATTCAAAGGCACTTCTGTAATGGCATTTTGTTGTGGAAGCTTAGAACAAATGAACATCAGCTTTACATTAAGGATAGCTACATCAACAGATGGAAAGAAATGCCTTTATGGATGGAGATGCAAATGATCACATTAGTTTACTCAAAGCTACGTCTCAAATGATCACATTAGTTTACTGCAAAGCTGCGTCTTAGTTGGTGCTTATCTTGAACATAAGAACATAAGAACATAAGAAAGTTTACAAAAGAGAGGAGGCCATTCGGCCCATCTTGCTCGTTTGGTTGTTAGTAGCTTATTGATCCCAAAATCTCATCAAGCAGCTTCTTGAAGGATCCCAGGGTGTCAGCTTCAACAACATTACTGGGGAGTTGATTCCAGACCCTCACAATTCTCTGTGTAAAAAAGTGTCTCCTATTTTCTGTTCTGAATGCCCCTTTTTCTAA
This sequence comes from Polyodon spathula, assembly GCF_017654505.1. Classification (NCBI taxonomy): domain Eukaryota; kingdom Metazoa; phylum Chordata; class Actinopteri; order Acipenseriformes; family Polyodontidae; genus Polyodon; species Polyodon spathula. The sequence continues at coordinate 49,133,788 of NC_054534.1, forward strand.
ACTCCATTTGTGACCCCTGGTCCTTGTTTCTTTTTTCAGGCTGAAAAAGTCCCTTGGGTCGACACTGTCAATACCTTTTAGAATTTTGAATGCTTGAATTAGGTCGCCACGTAGTCTTCTTTGTTCAAGACTGAACAGATTCAATTCTTTTAGCCTGTCTGCATATGACATGCCTTTTAAGCCCGGAATAATTCTGGTCGCTCTTCTTTGCACTCTTTCTAGAGCAGCAATATCTTTTTTATAGCGAGGTGACCAGAACTGAACACAATATTCAAGATGAGGTCTTACAAGTGCATTGTACAGTTTTAACATTACTTCCCTTGATTTAAATTCAACACTTTTCACAATGTATCCGAGCATCTTGTTAGCCTTTTTTATAGCTTCCCCACATTGCCTAGATGAAGACATTTCTGAGTCAACAAAAACTCCTAGGTCTTTTTCATAGATTCCTTCTCCAATTTCAATATCTCCCATATGATATTTATAATGTACATTTTTATTTCCTGCGTGCAGTACCTTACACTTTTCTCTATTAAATGTCATTTGCCATGTGTCTGCCCAGTTCTGAATCTTGTCTAGATCATTTTGAATGACCTTTGCTGCTGCAACAGTGTTTGCCACTCCTCCTACTTTTGTGTCATCTGCAAATTTAACAAGTTTGCTTACTATACCAGAATCTAAATCATTAATGTAGATTAGGAATAGCAGAGGACCTAATACTGATCCCTGTGGTACACCGCTGGTTACCACACTCCATTCTGAGGTTTTTCCTCTAATCAGTACTTTCTGTTTTCTACATGTTAACCACTCCCTAATCCATGTACATGTGTTTCCTTAAATCCCAACTGCATTCAGTTTGAGAATTAATCTTTTGTGCGGGACTTTGTCAAAAGCTTTCTGGAAATCTAAATAAACCATGTCATATGCTTTGCAATTATCCATTATCGATGTTGCATCCTCAAAAAAATCAAGCAAGTTAGTTAGGCACGATCTCCCTTTCCTAAAACCATGTTGACTGTCTCCCAGTACCCTGTTACCATATAGGTAATTTTCCATTTTGGATCTTATTATAGTTTCCATAAGTTTGCATATAATAGAAGTCAGGCTTACTGGTCTGTAGTTACCTGGTTCAGTTTTGTTTCCCTTTTTGTGGATCGGTATTACGTTTGCAATTTTCCAGTCTGTCGGTACCACCCCTGTGTCAAGAGACTGCTGCATCTTGGTGAGAGCCGTGTTCAAATCAGCATGAAGTTCAACATCTACTCTCATGTAATGGAAATCTGGTGTGTTATAGACACACACAGAATGTGTACCGTTATTGCCTGCCAATATACACTACTTTGGTTTCAGCTCTGCAGATCTGGAGAAGCCAATCTTAATGTCAGGATGCTGTCATTTGAAGAAACAATAGGCCTCTGAAAGATTGGTGCTCCCTCCTTCCCGACTCTATTGTAAACAGAAACAAAATCTTTCTTTCTAGCCATGAGTCGACTAACACCTTCCCTCCTGTAGAACAATTTTACCATTTGAGCAATCTCCTGTTTTAGCGTTCTCCCCCCCAATTTCTGGATTGGCTCTGACAGGCATCACTTCTCTTCCTGTAAAGCCTTGGCTGTCCTGGATATGTGGTAGGAACACCAAACTCAGCAGCGTATAACCAAGACATTGGGACAGCTGTCAAAATATGAACTTGCTATCTTCGACTGATATTTTTATTACATTTTTCCTTCAGCTCGGCCATCATCTCTTGATGTGCCTGAGCCTGCTCATGGTTTCACAGTCTTCCACTTCTGTTTGTGGGGAAACCTTTCTTAGCTTTCTCTTCATTGCTTCTCTGACCTTCTTTACCTTCTGAGCTGTATATTCCTTTTGTGACAATTTCCTTGTCTTTAGTGGAGATTCTTGTATTGCCTCCATGGCCTTGTTTATTTGTGAAATCTCATGTCCCTTTTTAGCTTTGAAAGTTTTATTGCTTTCAGGTTGTTTGTCTTGAACAACACGAGGGCTGGATTCTCTGGAGCTAGACTCCTTGGAGTCACTTTGTGTTGAAGATGACTTTTGGTTTTGGTCAGGAGGATGACAGTAACTTCATAGAAGGGTAACACAACTTCTGGCCACACACAAAGTTCAGCTTCTGGTGGTCTTTGATCTGCTTTTTTGTTAAGGTGTGACCTTTAGTGCAGCGCACTCCACGATGCTTTGCAAATGGGTCACAGCATGCTTTGATGTCTTTAACGCCAAGAAAGTCATTGGAAGTATTGCCATTTATTGTCTTCAACATCAAATAGACTGCAACACTGCAAGAATTTTAGCTACAAACATTTAATGTCAAGAATTTTAAACTGATAAGTGTAATATATAAATGTTTTTTGGAAGAGTACCAGGTTTAAGGACAAACCTTAGTTGAGTTATAGTTGGGTTTTCTTGTTTCTTACTTTATAAAGGGCACATTTCAATATTGATCTATATTTAATTAACCTGAACTACACTTTAGTTACATGTGTTAATAGGCCAAACTGGTTAATTAATTAACACGAATCTGTTACTGCTTCACCAGTTCACTGCTGCTTCACTTTAACAGGTGAGTATACTAAAATATTTTTGTATTAGGTGTGTAATGGCTTCACTAGAAGATTCACCTGACAAAATGAAACTTGCAGGAAATGTAGTAAGGGTCTAGGCTACAATCTAGCACAGTGATTGTCAACGAACGGTCCGCGTACCAATGCTGGTCCGTGTAAGATTTCATTATTTTATTTTTATTTATTTTAAGGTAAAAAAATAATATTAATACACAGAATATTTATATTTAATAAGTGTGAGTGGAATTTCACAAAGTCACTCACCGCTCATAGTAAACTTCCGTTCCACTCCATTAGATCCACTCTGGGTATTCTATTTAACATAACGTTGGCGTGCAATCTTTCAACAGAAATTGAGTACAGTACTGTATTATAGAGCAGCAAGTGAAAGATTTGTTTTTATTTGATCAGATATGTCAAAGCAAGTGCCTTTGGATTGGTTTTTCAGAACTAGTAAAAGTTCAGGGAAACATAATCGAGATGAGGAATGCAATGAAAGGGAAGAAGGGTTGGAACAGACAAGGAAACTCTCAGCCTTCAACAAAAAAATATGATGGAGCATATATAAAGTGTGGGTTTATTCCAAGCGGGGATGAAGAACCCAAAACCTCAGTGTGTTGTGTGTGGTGTGATTCTGAGCAACAAAGCTATGAAAGCTTGAAAATTGTCACCTGGAAACCAAACACCTGAACTTAAAAGAAAAGCCAGTCGAATTTTTCCAATGGAATCGAATGTCTCAATAGAAACTACTGCATGCCGCCACAACAACAAACTAAGGTATGTTAAAAGCATCATATCTGTGGCCCTTCGCATAGCCAAATGCAAGTCACCATTTACAATCAGTGAAGAATGAACAATGCCTTCAATAATAGATGCCTGTCTTGGAAGTCTTGGGTGATACAGCTGCCAAAAAAGTCAGTGGCATTTCTCTGTCAAGCGATACTGTCTCATGTAAAATTACTGATATTGCAGAAGATAATCAATCACAATTGATAGAGAGAGTGAAAGCATCCGGCTGGTTTGCAATTGAACTGGATGAGTCGACTGACATTTCCAGTGCCGCAGTTCTTATTGTTTATGTGCATGTGACAGGGATGGCTGAGGGGTGACGCCAGGCCAGAAGCAGGCAGAAAAGCTAACAGGCAAGAACTGCGGTGAAAGGTGCTGCGGCGCCGTTTATTTAAAGAACAAAAATGAATAAAATATTATAACAAAAACATCACAGAACAAAGTAAAAGTTTTCAAAATAATCATGAAACACAAAACAATAGGTCAGGCTGGGCAGTTGCTGTCACTGTTATCTGAGAGTGATGGGGACGAATATAATATTTGTGGGTATACACTGTATAGGAAAGACAGGCAGGACAGACGAGGAGGAGGGGTAGCGCTATACATAAGAAACAGTCTTGAAGCCCAGGTGTTAAACCTGGACAAAGAAAATAAAACCGAATCAATATGGGTCAGAATAACAGACAAAAATTCAAAAGGCATAATAATAGGAGCATGCTATAGACCGCCAGATTCAGACGGTGAGCACAATAATCTGTTATACAATGACATTAGAAATGTGTGTAGCAAAGGAGAAGCCATACTAATGGGGGATTTCAACTTCCCCCAAATAAAATGGGAAAACCCGGTGGGTAGCGCGAAGGACGAAATAGAAATGGTGGAAATGACAAATGACTGCTTCCTAACACAATTTGTGAAGGCACCCACTAGAGGGGAGGCATGCCTTGATTTAGTCTTTTCAAATAACGAAGATAGAATAACTAAAACAGAGGTCAGAGAACCACTGGCAAACTCAGACCACAACATGGTCTCATTTGAAGTGTTTTTTAAATCCTCAAAAGTAAAGACTAAAGCTAAGGTTTACAATTTTAGAAAAGCAAACTATGAAGGCATGAAACAGAGACTAACAGAAGTAGATTGGAGTAAAATAGAGAAAACACCCACAGAAGAAGGATGGTTGTTCTTCAAAAATGTAGTACTAGAGGCGCAAAACAATTATATCCCTAAAGTAGACAAATCTAAATGTAAAACTAAATTGCCAAAATGGTTTAATAGATCAATTAAAAAAAATATTCAGCGAAAAAAAGGCACTTTACAGAGCATTAAAAAAGGACCAAAAAGAAAGTACACAGAAAGAGTACACAGAACTGCAAACGCAAGTCAAAAAGGAAGTTAGAAAGGCCAAGAGAGAAATAGAAATGAACATTGCTAAGGGAGCTAAAACCAATTCCAAAATGTTTTTCCAATATTACAACAGCAAGAGAACATTCAAAGAGGAGATTAAATGTTTAAGAGATACAAATGGCAAAATCGTAGAGGAAGAAAAAAAAATAGCAAATATGTTAAATGATTACTTTTCACAAGTTTTTACAAAGGAAGATACTGACAACATGCCCCACATGTCATCCAGTTCCTATCCAGTTTTAAATAACTTTAGCATAACTGAGGCAGAAGTGTTAAAGGGACTAGGAGCTCTTAAAATAAACAAATCCCCTGGGCCGGATGAGATCCTCCCAGTAGTACTCAAAGAAATGAAAGAAGTAATTTACAAACCGCTAACCAAGATCATGCAGCAGTCTCTTGACACAGGGGTGGTACCGACAGACTGGAAAATTGCAAACGTAATACCGATCCACAAAAAGGGAAACAAAACTGAACCAGGTAACTACAGACCAGTAAGCCTGACTTCTATTATATGCAAACTTATGGAAACTATAATAAGATCCAAAATGGAAAATTACCTATATGGTAACAGAGTACTGGGAGACAGTCAACATGGTTTTAGGAAAGGGAGATCGTGCCTAACTAACTTGCTTGATTTTTTTGAGGATGCAACATCGATAATGGATAATTGCAAAGCATATGACATGGTTTATTTAGATTTCCAGAAAGCTTTTGACAAAGTCCCGCACAAAAGATTAATTCTCAAACTGAACGCAGTTGGGATTCAAGGAAACACATGTACATGGATTAGGGAGTGGTTAACATGTAGAAAACAGAAAGTACTGATTAGAGGAAAAACCTCAGAATGGAGTGTGGTAACCAGCGGTGTACCACAGGGATCAGTATTAGGTCCTCTGCTATTCCTAATCTACATTAATGATTTAGATTCTGGTATAGTAAGCAAACTTGTTAAATTTGCAGACGACACAAAAATAGGAGGAGTGGCAAACACTGTTGCAGCAGCAAAAGGTCATTCAAAATGATCTAGACAAGATTCAGAACTGGGCAGATACATGGCAAATGACATTTAATAGAGAAAAGTGTAAGGTACTGCACGCAGGAAATAAAAATGTACATTATAAATATCATATGGGAGATATTGAAATTGGAGAAGGAATCTATGAAAAAGACCTAGGAGTTTTTGTTGACTCAGAAATGTCTTCATCTAGGCAATGTGGGGAAGCTATAAAAAAGGCTAACAAGATACTCGGATACATTGTGAAAAGTGTTGAATTTAAATCAAGGGAAGTAATGTTAAAACTGTACAATGCACTAGTAAGACCTCATCTTGAATATTGTGTGCAGTTCTGGTCACCTCGCTATAAAAAAGATATTGCTGCTCTAGAAAGAGTGCAAAGAAGAGCGACCAGAATTATTCCGGGCTTAAAAGGCATGTCATATGCAGACAGGATCTGTTCAGTCTTGAACAAAGAAGACTACGTGGCGACCTAATTCAAGCATTCAAAATTCTAAAAGGTATTGACAGTGTGGACGCAAGGGACTTTTTCAGCCTGAAAAAAGAAACAAGGACCAGGGGTCACAAATGGAGTTTAGAAAAAGGGGCATTCAGAACAGAAAATAGGAGACACTTTTTTACACAGAGAATTGTGAGGGTCTGGAATCAACTCCCCAGTAATGTTGTTGAAGCTGACACCCTGGGATCCTTCAAGAAGCTGCTTGATGAGATTTTGGGATCAATAAGCTACTAACAACCAAACGAGCAAGATGGGCCGAATGGCCTCCTCTCGTTTGTAAACTTTCTTATGTTCTAATGTTCTTATGTTCCTATTTAAATTTTAGTTTTGTTTTCTCTCGTCTCCTCTGCTCTTGTTCTCCACTTCCAAACAACCACACAGGGTGCAGTGAGGTGCAGGCTTTTATGCAGGTGACCATCTCCCAATTAGCAATAAATTAAACAATTAATTAATAGGGAGATGGCCATGTTCTGTACAAGGTTTTTAATTACTACTGGCAGACGATGAGCTGCCAACTTCGCCTTTGCCAGGTTGGAGAGCGGCTGGAGGTGACAATTGTCAAATAGGCATTTAAATAGAACTACTACGACTATTGGGTCTCTGCAGCGGTTCTGAGACTCCCTCTCGCCGAGGGAGGGCAGGGGTTGGTGTGCATCAGGAGCCAGGTGCACACCTTCCGCCTCCAGACCCTGCAGAGATACCTGTACGCAGACCCGGCCCCGCAGTGGTTCACGCTGGCGTCCCTCCTTTTGCGCCAGCTGCACGACTTGGGCTACGGTCTTCTACCAGGACCTGCTCAGGACCCGGAGCATGTTTTCCGTCGGCCGAGACGCCGTGCCGACCGAGGGCCAAGGACTCCTGCTGGAGCCCCTGCTGCACAACCCCCACCTAGGTGCGCAGGCGTTGGAGTCCCCCTCGGTGCGGCGCACGCTGAACTCGGCCAAGGTGACCAGAGTCTGGGATCTCCTGGATCTCGAACGCTTGGCGTGGCTGATGCCCGAGTCGCTCGCTGCCAGGGCAGCTCGGGTGTCCGTCCGGACAGCCAGCCGAGCGATCCGGGAGTGCAAAGCAGCATTGCACCCAGACTCTGTCAGGTATCTCGAGGGAGTTCTCAGGACCGGCGAGCCATCTACCCCTACCCCCGGCTCTCCGGTCCTGCTGATCGAACCCAAGGCCCGAGCCCCCCCTCGGCCTCCCCTCGAGAACAACCT